>NC_137351.1:16172412-16269912 GCF_965287045.1 Carcharhinus amblyrhynchos
GTCTGGATGAATGTTATAGAGCAGAACCGTCAGCTAACAAACTGAAACCTCTCTCATTCTTTTCACACAATATGGGTGCTGTTGGCTGTGCCAGCATTTATTGCCCATCCCTAGTTGCCCTTGAGAATGTGGTGGTGAGCTGCCTTCTTGAATTGCTGCAGTCCCTGAGGGTGTAGGTACCCCCACAGTGCTGTAAGGGAGGGAGTTCTAGGATTTTGACCTAGTGACAGTGAAAGGACGGCAATATATTTCCAAATCAGGATGGTGAGTGACTTGGAGGGGAACTTGCAGGTGGTAGTGTCCCCAGGTATTTGCTGCTCATGTCTTAGACGGTAGCGGTCGTGGGTTTGGAAGTCGCTGCCTAAGAAGCCTTGGTGAGTGGCTGCAGTGCATCTTGTAGATAGTGCACACAGCTGTTACTGTTCACTGGGGCTGAAGGCAGTGACTTTGTGGAAGGGTAACAATGAAGCTTTGTCCTGGATGTTGAGAGGGAAAAAGAAATCAAATAGTGCTGTCACAGCCAGCAGGTAAGTGATTGGCTGGTGACTGGTAAGTAGTTTTTCTTTTCCTCTTGGCATTGCACTTGTTGTTGTTGTTGTAAGTTAACTTTAGGGTTAAGTTATGGCAGGAGATCCCAGACCCGTGTCATGCTCCTTTTGTACGATGTGGGAATTTAGGGACCTATCCGGTGTCCTTGGCTCCTTCACGTGCAGGAGGTGCATCCAACTGCAGCTCCTATTAGACCGCTTGATGGCTCTGGAGCTGCGGATGGATTCAATTTAGAGCATCCACAATGTGAGGAAGTCGGGGATAGCACGTTCAGTGAGTTGGTCACACAGCAGATAAAAATTACTGAGGATGATAAGGAATGGGTGACCACCAGACAGAGGAAGAGTAAGGAAGGCAGTGTAGGGGTCCTCTGCAGTCATCTCCCTCCAAAACAGATGGGGGAGATGGCTCATCAGGGGAAGGTGGCAGCAGCCAGGTTTATGGCAGCATGGTTCTGCTACACAGGAGGGCAGGCTAAAGAGTGGTAGAGCGATAGTGATAGGGGAATCAATTGTAAGAGACGAGCATTTCTGTGGACGCAAATGACACTCTAGGATGTTGTCTCCCAGGTGCAAGGGTCAAGGATGGCTCAGAGCGGCTGCAGAACGTTCTGGAGGGGGAGGATGAACAGCTAGTGTCATGGTGCATATAGGCACCAACGATATAGGTAAAAAATGGGACGAGCTGAATTTAGCGAGTTAGGAGTTAAACTAAAAAGTAGGACCTCAAAGGTAGTAATTTTAGGATTGCTCCCAGTGCCACGTGCTAGTCATAGTAGTAATGTCAGGATAGCTAAGATGAATATGTGGCTTGAAGGATGGTGCAAGAGGGAGGGATTCAAATTTCTGGGACATTGGAACTGGTTCTGAGGGAGGTGGGACCAGTACAAATCGGATGGTCTGCACCTGGGGCGGCACAATAGCACAGTGATTAGCACTGTTGCCTCACAGCTCCGGGAACTTGGATTCAATTCCTGGCTTGGGTCACAGTCTGTTGTGGAGTTTGCACTTTCGTCCTGTGTCTGTGTGAATTTCCTCCGGGTGCTCCAGTTTCCTCCCACTGTTCAAAGATGTGCGGGTTAGGTTGATTGGCCATGCTAAATTGCCCCTTAATGTCCCAGGATGCGGAAATTAGAGGGATTAGCGGGGTAAATATGTGGGGTTACGGGGATGGGGTCTGGATGGGAATGTTGTCAGTGCAGTCTCAATGGGCTGAGTGGCCTCCTCCTCCACTGTAGAGGTTCTATGGTTCCAGTCATAGAATCAATGTCCTAGGACAGTGTTTGCTAATGCAGTTGGGGAGGGTTTAAACTAATGTAGCGGGGGGATGGGAACTGATGCAGGAAGTCAGAGGCAGTAAGGTGGAAGCGAGTGTGACCCTGGGTGGTGGGGGGAGCGAGGGTAAAGTTTATTTATTAATTACAAGTGGGCTTACATTAACGCTGCAATGAAGTTACTCTGAAATTCCCCTCGTCACTACATCCCGGTGCCTTTTGGGATCATTGCACCTAACAGCATGTCTTTCACTGTGGGAGGAAACCCATGCAGACACAGGGAGAACGTTCAAATTCCACACAGACAGTGACCCAAACCAGGAATCGAACCCGGGTCCCTGGTGCTGTGAGGCAGCAATGCTAACCACTGTATCACCTATCTGATAGTGCAGCCTCAAGAGAGTTTGCTGTCATACACATTGTTACACACGCTGCTGGAGTGGGGTAAAAATGACCAAACTGCAGGATCTTTACGGAGATAAAATCAGTCTGCTGCTAAAATTAGAACATTAAATTGATGTTGTGGCTTTCCTACTGACACTGACTCTCTTTCAGCTCCCTCTCAGTTCCTCCACACCTAAACCCCTGACCCTGGCCCCATCGACCCATGACCCTAGCCCTCTGACCCCATCGACCCATGACCCTAGCCCTCTGACCCCACTGACCCATAACCCCTGATCCTGTCAAACCCACAATTTTCATAGAATCCCTACAGTGCAGAAGGAGGTCATTCAGCCCATCGAGTCTGCACTGACAACAATCCCACCCAGGATCTATCCCCACAACCCCATGCATTTATCCTATCTGGTCCCCCTGACGCTAAGGGGTAATTTAGCACAGTCAATCAGTGTAACCCGCACATCTTTGGACTGTGGGAGGAAACTGGAGCACCTGGAGGAAACCCACACAGACACGGAGAGAACGTGCAGACTTCACACAGACAGTGACCCAAGGCCAGAATTGAACCCGAGTCCCTGGCGCTGTGAGGCAGGAGTGCTAACCACTGTGCACTGTGCCATCGTATCGCCCGCCACTATACTATTCTGTTAATTTTGTTTGTTCCAGGGATGAAGAGGTTGCTGCCAGATTACGCTTCCTTCCTGTTCCTAACTGCCTTTGAGAAGTTGATGTTCAATCTTATCTGCCGCCAGTTTCTGCTGGTTTCTCTCTGTTTGGTCATTGATTTCACAGGAAGATATTGGGCCAGAAATTCCGTCCTGCTGGTGGGATCTTTCTGTGCCTCCGAAGGTGACCCCAGCAACATGTTCCCCGAATGGGCAATGCTGGCAAAACACTGGACCCATTGGTGGGAGTGGAAGATCCCATTAGTGGCCAATGGCGAGCTGCCTCTGGTATCAGAAAACTCTGCGGGAGGCGGCCAGACAATCCCACTCGGAATGCTGGCTGGTGATTCCAGATCCTACTCCCAACTCCTGGCCTCCAGCCCTTGATCCCAGCTCCACCTGCAATGAGCAGGAACTCCCTCCTCTCTCCGGGTTTGGAAAATTCCTGCCTCCTGTGTCAGGAACAGCAGCAGCCAATTGGAATTATGGGAGACATGGCGAGGTGGGGGCGGGGTGGTGGGGGGTGGCGAGAGCGAGGGTGAGGGAACAGCGAGGGTGAGGGGGGACAGTGAGGAGAGGGCGGGGGGATAGCGAGGGTGAGGGGGGACAGTGAGGAGAGGACGGAGGGGTGGCAAGGATGAGCGAACAGCGAGGGTGGGGGGGGGGGAGCGACGAGGGGAGGGGGTGGCAGGGGCAGTGGCGAGGGTGAGGGGGGTGGCGAGAGTGAGGGCAAGGGAACGGCAAGGGTGAGGGGTGGCAGTGAGGACATGGGCGAGCGAGGAGAGGATGAAGGTGAGGGGGGGGCAGGGGTGGCGGGGAGGGGGAGCTGGGAGCAGCAGGCAGGAAGGGCAATGTTGGGACCTGGTGTTTTGCTCCAGTTTAATAATGGGACAGTTTGGGTGAAAGCAGCAGAGCAGTTTTGAACCCTGTGAACATCAGTTTCTGTCCCAATCACCAGCTTGTGAGTTTGGATTTTATCTCCAGATAAACTCCACTGGGACTGGCTGCACGGGAATAATTTCATTCTTGCCGTGTTGCCATGGTTACATCACATTATATCCAAACTCAGGAGTGCAAAATCTGTAAGCTAAAAATATTTTAAACTGTGGAATCCTGGTGAATTGTGTGCGATTTAAATAAGGGCATCACAGGACAGGGTCTGCACAGAAATATGTTGGTCTGGAGTCCGACAGCTCACTGAGACTCCCTGCCAATATCAGGAGAGTTTAGATGTTCGCAGGAGCCCCCTGTGGAGGGTTTAGGAGTGGGGGAGGGAGACAGAAATTAGTCCAGTCAGTTCTGGGTGTGGTCACCGGGCCATTAGGTTGAGAAAGTTATCATTAAATTCTCCTGCTTTGTTAAAGGGTGAGCTAGCTTGTCTGAATCTCAGAGTTTGGATAGTCAGAGTTGAACTGGAATATTGTGTTGGTGAATTTCCCAGGCAGATCTCTCCGAGTAAACACCTTACTGTCATGTTTACTCTGCCTCCTCAGCTGAACCAATAAATAAATCATAGGCTTCTCATCAAGTTATTTTTGTTAATCCATTAGCTGTTCCCAAATGTGATTTTACACCTTTCTAATCTGTGAGAGGGAATTTTTACAAGTTTGCATGAGTTGGTGGAATTAAACAGGTCAATCCAAACTGAACTATGATGGGGATCAGGGGGCAAACGTTAATCGTGGAAAGATATATTCAAGACAGAGGCTAGGAGATGCTCAGAATGCAGTGACCGAGACTCAAGACAGAGACTCGATCCAGTATCTAACCAAAAATCATTGTTGAAGAGTTGGACTGCAACATCTGGATGGAGGAATTAAAATTAACCAATTAAAATTAACCTTCACACTGAATATAAACAACATATCCCCACACACTGACTATAAACAACATATCCCCCCCCACACACTGAAAATAAACAACATATCCCCCCCCACACTGAATATAAACGACATATCCCCCCACACACTGAATATAAACGACATATTCCTCACACACTGAATATAAACAACATATCCCCCCCACACTGAATATAAACAACATATCCCCCCACACACTGAATATAAACAACATATCCCCCCCCACACTGAATATAAACAACATATCCCCCCCACACTGAACATAAACAACATATCCCCCACACACTGAATATAAACAACATATCCCCCCACACACTGAATATAAACAACATATCCCCCCACACTGAATATAAACAACATATCCCCCCCACACTGAACATAAACAACATATCCCCCCCACACTGAACATAAACAACATATCCCCCCCCACACTGAATATAAACAACATATCCCCCCCACACTGAACATAAACAACATATCCCCCCCACACTGAATATAAACAACATATCCCCCCCACACTGAATATAAACAACATATCCCCCACACACTGAATATAAACAACATATCCCCCCCACACTGAACATAAACAACATATCCCCCACACACTGAATATAAACAACATATCCCCCCACACACTGAATATAAACAACATATCCCCCCACACTGAATATAAACAACATATCCCCCCCACACTGAACATAAACAACATATCCCCCCCACACTGAACATAAACAACATATCCCCCACACACTGAATATAAACAACATATCCCCCCCCACACTGAATATAAACAACATATCCCCCACACACTGAATATAAACAACATATCCCCCCCACACTGAATATAAACAACATATCCCCCCCACACTGAACATAAACAACATATCCCCCCCCACACTGAATATAAACAACATAGTCCCCACACACTGAATATAAACAACATATCCCCCCCACACTGAACATAAACAACATATCCCCCCCACACTGAACATAAACAACATATCCCCCCCACACTGAATATAAACAACATATCCCCCCCACACTGAATATAAACAACATATCCCCCACACACTGAATATAAACAACATATCCCCCACACACTGAAAATAAACAACATATCCCCCCCCACACTGAATATAAACAACATATCCCCCCACACACTGAACATAAACAACATATCCCCCACACACTGAAAATAAACAACATATCCCCCCCCACACTGAATATAAACAACATATCCCCCCACACACTGAACATAAACAACATATCCCCCCCACACTGAATATAAACAACATATCCCCACACAGAATATAAACAACATATCCCCCACACTGAATATAAACAACATATCCCCCCCCACACTGAATATAAACAACATATCCCCCCCCACACTGAATATAAACAACATATCCCCACACACTGACTATAAACAACATAGCCCCCACACACTGAAAATAAACAACATATCCCCCCCCACACTGAATATAAACAGCATATCCCCCCACACACTGAATATAAACAACATATCTCCCCCACACTGAATATAAACAACATATCCCCCCACACTGAATATGAACAACATATCCCCACACAGAATATAAACAACATATCCCCCCCACACACTGAATATAAACAACATATCCCCCCACACTGAATATAAACAACATATCCCCCCCACACTGAATATAAACAACATATCCCCACACACTGACTATAAACAACATAGCCCCCACACACTGAAAATAAACAACATATCCCCCCCCCACACTGAATATAAACAACATATCCCCCACACACTGAATATAAACAACATATCCCCCCCACACTGAATATAAACAACATATCCCCACACACTGAATATGAACAACATATCCCCACACAGAATATAAACAACATATCCCCCCCCACACTGAATATAAACAACATATCCCCCCCCACACTGAATATAAACAACATATCCCCCCCCACACTGAATATAAACAACATATCCCCCCACACACTGAATATAAACAACATATCCCCCCCCACACTGAATATAAACAACATATCCCACACACTGAATATAAACAACATATCCCCCCACACACTGAATATAAACAACATATCCCCCCCCACACTGAATATAAACAACATATCCCCCCACACACTGAATATAAACAACATATCCCCCCACACTGAATATGAACAACATATCCCCACACAGAATATAAACAACATATCCCCCCCCACACTGAATATAAACAACATATCCCCCCCACACTGAATATAAACAACATATCCCCCCCACACTGAATATAAACAACATATCCCCCCACACACTGAATATAAACAACATATCCCCCCACACTGAATATGAACAACATATCTCCCCCACACTGAATATAAACAACATATCTCCCCCACACTGAATATAAACAACATATCCCCCCCCACACTGAATATAAACAACATATCCCCCCCCACACTGAATATAAACAACATATCCCCCCACACACTGAATATAAACAACATATCCCCACACAGAATATAAACAACATATCCCCACACACTGAATATGAACAACATATCCCCACACAGAATATAAACAACATATCCCCCCCACACTGAATATAAACAACATACCCCCCCACACACTGAATATAAACAACATATCCCCCCCCACACTGAATATAAACAACATATCCCCCCACACACTGAATATAAACAACATATCCCCCCCACACTGAATATAAACAACATATCCCCCCACACACTGAATATAAACAACATATCCCCCACACTGAATATAAACAACATATCCCCCCACACACTGAATATAAACAACATATCCCCCCCACACACTGAATATAAACAACATATCTCCCACACACTGAATATAAACAACATATCTCCCACACATTGAATATAAACATATCCCCCAAACCAAATATGAAAACATATCCTCAGATACTTTCATGATTCCTCATCTTTCCATTTTTTAGTAGCAAGTTCTCAATGGTTCTGAGAATGTGGGGATGAATTGTCATCTTTCAAACCACTCCCAATTCCAATCTATCCCTGAGTCAGGGAGGAGCCTCTGCTGTGATTCTTCTCTCTCATTGTTGAGACTGTATCTTGGTTCTCCACACGTATGCCCTGCAGGCATCGTTCACACAGTTATTCCCTGCATGTATCCCCAGCAGTTATTCCTCTGCTGGTATTCCCTGCAGATATCCCCACGGGTGTCCCCAGCAGGTATGACCCACGGGTGTCCCCAGCAGGTATGACCCACGGGTGTCCCCAGCAGGTATGACCCACGGGTGTCCCCAGCAGGTATGACCCACGGGTGTCCCCAGCAGGTATGACCCACGGGTGTCCCCAGCAGGTATGACCCACGGGTGTCCCCAGCAGGTATGACCCACGGGTGTCCCCAGCAGGTATGACCCACGGGTGTCCCCAGCAGGTATGACCCACGGGTGTCCCCAGCAGGTATGACCCACGGGTGTCCCCAGCAGGTATGACCCACGGGTGTCCCCAGCAGGTATGACCCACGGGTGTCCCCAGCAGGTATGACCCACGGGTGTCCCCAGCAGGTATTCCCCAGTTGGTATCACCTGCAGTATAAATTTACCAGTTTATTTGCCTATGCAACTTCTGCTGCATGTAGTAATTTAATGGACATTATTTCACTCTAGAATGTCAGAATTTTTGATAAACCTTCTTCCATGTCTGACATTCAGTTGCTGAGCTTTCTCAGGGCTGTGACAGCTGAAGATAACTCCCGTAATGTTCAGGAAGACGTCTTCTCAAAGTAGCCAATCATAGTATAGTGCCAACACAGCGATGGTGACAATAAAGGGCTGAGTGAGGATGAGGGGATGGTGGGGGGGCAGGTGCAGCAGTTTTAGGGACATGTTCCAAGTATTGCTGATAACAAAGAAAAGTTTACATTTATATGGCACTTTTCACATCCTCAGGGCATCCCAAAATATTTTAAATCCAGTGAAGTAATCTTGAAATTTGGTGACTATTGTTTTCAGACTGTGAGGGATGTGTTTGAGAATCAGTGAGGAAGGAACAGGCGTGAGAATGCAGATTTTAGAAAAAGGAAATCAGAGGCTGTTTTAAGATGCATTTGTCTGGTGTGAATTGTTGTGTTTGCAGTTTGAATGGGCGCCGAAAATCCCAGTTCTCCCGGCAGAACAATATCGTCATTTCACTGTCTTGAGTTCTGCTTTTAGCTCTCAAACCTGTTGAGCTGGATCTGGCAGCCTTTCACTGAACAGGCGCATAGATACCTGCAGAATATTTCCCCTTTCATTGCCCAGACTTCAAGGTAGAGAAAAGACAAAAAATTATTGTGTTGTGTATCAGTTCCTGCGAGAGTGAGCATGGTTATCACTCTGCAATTCCAACACTGTCACCAGTGTCTCTCAGATTAATCTCCTGCTTACCCATCCAGTGCCCCAGTCACTGTCCTGCCCTTAGTCAACATCATTAAAACACATCATCTAGGCACTTAACTCAATCGCTATTTGTGGAATCTTGCTGTGCACAAATTAGTTGCCACATTTTAAAAGCGATTATGCTTCAAAAATATTTAATTGGCCATAAGCCCTGAAATACTTTGAATTATCTTAAAAGGTGCTATATAAATACAGTGTTTCTCTCCCTGCCTCCCTCTGCCCCCCTCTTTCTCTGTCTCTCTCTCCCTCTCTCTCTCCCCTTCTCTCCCTCCCTGTCTGTCTCTCATTCTCTCGTTCCCTGTATTTTTGATGTGGAGTTGCTAGCATTGGACTGGGATGGGAACAGTAAGTAGCCTCACCACACCAGGTTAAAGTCCAACAGTTTCTTTGGAATAACGAGCTTTGGAGCGCTGCCCCTTCATCAGGTGACCTGTTGAAGGCGCAGCGCTCCAAAAGCTTGTGATTCCAAATTAACCTGTTGGACTTTAGGAAGTTTCATTATTTCCCTGTAATTTGCCTGTGATCTCTCCCTTTCCTCTGGTTCAGTATTGATGGGGATGTTAGTAGACGTGGTGATGTGATATTCAATGCAGAGTCCAGATGAAGAGTAGGAGGCTCACTATTTGATCTGTTACTGTGTTGTGAGTTTCTGCTGTGTCTGTGTGAGGTGTTTTTGATTCACTGATGCCTGTCACTGGAGTTAGTAATAAGGAGATGGTTTGATGAGAAAGTGTTATGTTAGATGGTGGCACCTTTTCCCCAATAATTAATCTATAAAACCACTGGATCACAGAAACTTCATTGATCTCTGAACGAAAGTCGGTGAGATGCACAATAGAATCAGGACAACAGAATCGGATAGCATTGTGCCCATACAACACAGGTTAAGCATGATTGAGAGTGACATGGGTAATTTAATAACTAGGTAACCTGGGAACCAGGTAATCTGGGCATGGGAACCTGGCATTAAGGAGAGAAATAGGACAAGAAGGAGTGGAAAAGGAGAAGGAATTCTCGACAGAGTGTTGTGTTTGAGGTTTTTGCAATGCTGATAGGATTTCTCCACGTGTATCTCCCAGGTAATTATAAACAGCACTGTCACCCCAAACATGACCTTCACAAAAACCTCGCAGAAGTTCGGCCAATGGGCAGACAGCAGGGCAAACACCGTCTTTGGACTGGGCTTCTCCTCGGAGCAACACTTAACAAAGGTAAACCCCGGGGAGCGGGGTGGAGAGGGTGGGGAACAAGAGGAAGTGAAGGGGAAAGAGGGAGTGAGGGGGAAAGAGGGAGTGAGTTTGGGGATAAAAATGCCTCAGGACAGATTCAAGGACAGGAGAAGGTGTGGGGGAGGAGAGGGAGAGTGCAGTTGAGAGTGAGGAGGAGGTGGAGGGCGTGAGAGTGAAGGAATGAAAGATTGAGGATGAGAGAGTGAGGGTGAGTGTAAGGGTCAGGCTCAGAGGGTGAGAGTCAGAGCGTGAAGATGAGGGTTGGAGAGTGATGTAAGGGTTGGAGGGTGAGGGAAGGGTCAGAGGGTTATGTGAGGGTCAGAGGGTGAGTGTGCCCTGGTTGGTTCTGATTACTGTCTCTGAAGCAGTGAAATGTTGCTGTCATTCACAGCTTTGTTTATCATTTCCCTCTCTTTAAAACCTTCAGAACTTCTGTTTTTGGGACAACCCAGCCTGGAACTTTGTACCAAAGTATCACCTGGAACTTCAGCCTTTATGGTGTTTGGAACTGGAACTGCCTTGCTGTCAGAGACATCAGTAAAACTGGTTGAGGGAGTGGAAATTGGAATTATTACATGTTAGGGTCTCGGATCAGAAGCCCTGAGGCCAGACTGGACCCCAACAATTTGGCTATTTTGGCATAAGTGTGAGGAAAGGAGGCTTTGTCCCAGGAGTGATTCCACTGACAAATTAGGGATCTTTATATCAAAACAAACTTTATTCATAGCACAGTTTAAGCGTAACTCTAACAAAATGAAAGAGTTTAACTCTTAACCATTGAACAATCTTTAAACATGAAAAGAAACAATTCTTTAACTTCTAACTTATTACTTTGCAGTTCCAGTTAAGCAATATTTCTCTTACAGAGTTAAATCCTGGTTTAAAAATAGTTAGCAAATCCAGGCATACTTGCTTTAACCTTTGTTAACAGCTTTGGAGCTTACAGAGAGTTTGTATACAGCAAGCTGCTTGTAGGCTTCTATCTTTAAACAGCTCTCACCAGCAACTGAACTCAGAAAGCGACTTTTCTCAGCTACAAATCTAGCTCCTCCCATTTTGAGTGTCACATGACTACATGACCCTGTATTCCTAACTCACCTTTCCATTACTTTAATCAAGAAAACATCCCAAAGTCCTCCTCTTTGGTAAACATTGGGCAGAATCTTCCCACCAAAATTTTGTCATAACGGTGAAAATAATGGATCTGTCAGGCCTCCTCCCACACTCAGTCACTTACTGAGGAGTTGGGAATTTTGCATTGATGTTGGGGAGGATGGTTACACACTTCAGTGAGCCCGGCTTCAGACCACTTAGGCACCATTATGCAAGGGTGCCCCGATCTCAGACTGGGACCCCCCCCCATCGGCAGCATGTTCCCCCACATCCTCCCCGACATCAGGGCCCTTACAGGGGTTCCCCTGCTTGACCCTAACATCGTCCCCCATCAAACAAGTTTCCCTCCCCCCCCCCATTCCATTCCATAGCTCATCCATTAGGCCCCACCCCCTTGGCACTGCCCTGGCACACTGGCAGTGCTCAATTGGCACTGTTGGGCAGGACAGTGGCAACTGCTGGTGTGCCAGGTGGGCACTGCCAGCCATGCCTCCAACCACCAGGGGCTCCAATAGTCTCTGACACCCCCCCACCTCCCGCATGACTGTCGCGCCAGGTCTCCGCTTGTGGAGACCAATAATGAGTCTCACTGTTATTGTGCTGTGCCCAAAACCCAGACAATTCCGTGTGCCGAGATTCGAACAGGCTATGCATAATCAAATACTACTTCAAATATGCTAATCAGCTCACACCCTTTCTGATTCCTGCAGTTAGAAAGTGGCCGGGACGATTACAAACTGTTTTGCACTGGGCACGACACCAATTTTTAGGTTTGCACACTGTTCCCCCAGATCGGTGTGATTTGCTCCAGGTTTGGTGAGGTGGGAAAATGGCCCCTAAAGCTCATCAAGCCTTCTGCTAAATAAACACTCAGCTAAACTGAGTAATTATCCTGCTTTCTAGCAACTGCTGTATTCCTCCCAGACAAACCAACTATAACAAACCACTGATTCTTAAAGCAATCCCTCCTTGAACATAGCACAGTGTCACCACATAAGGTGCTGGGCAGTTGTGATGATGCAATTGTTATTACCCCCTTTAGGGTCCAAGGAGAGCAGCAGAGATGGGATTTCTAACTGTGAGGAATTGGGATTGTTTTTGGAAAAGAGGAGTTAGGTGATCAATCAATGTTTTGAAGATGGTGAATTTCCGAGTTACAGTTTATCAGGGACAGTATAAATGGGCTTGGACGACTAACGGGTTGATGTGTCTGACCGGAACTGGCCTGTTGTGCCTCCTTTGAGATTATCTGAAGCCTTTGCAAGATTTAGTTTCATATAACTCACTGTCACTGTCTGAACATCACTCAATCCCATAACTCCAATTCAATATATTGCAGTTTGCAGAGAAGTTTCAGGAAGTTAAAGAGGCAGCGAGACTGGCGAGAGATCGTTCACAGGAGAAAACTGAAACTTCGAGTAACCATTCTCGTGTAAGTATACCTGTCCTGTAAGCATTAGATCATCATTAGGTTATGATTCCTCCCTAACAGCACTGTGGGTGTACCTGTACCACATTGGCCGCAGTGGTTCAAGAAGGCAGCTCACCCCAATCTTCCCAGGGGCAATTAGGGATGGGTAATAAATGACCTTGCTAATGACACCCATATCCCATTGAAAGCTGTCTGAGAATTTGAAAATTGTTTTGTGTGGCCAGTGTTCAGGCTGAGGGAGAGTTTAGTTACTGATCAGCTGTTTAACTCTGGTTCTGATGCTGACACTAATACCTCACACTCTCAGTTCTCACCTCCTATCCCCGTAAATCCTCTCTGCCCATTTATAGAGATCGTGATTCACGCCAGCTTCCTTCTCGCTCCATTTAGTGCAGTAACATATGGTAATGATTGATTGTGAAGACACTGATCAGAGACCCTGCGATGAACCTTTCAAGATTCATAATCATTTTAAAATTCAAAGAAAGGATTAAATTCTTCAGACCCTGTTGTGAAGACAGCCCACGTTGCAAACCCAGAGATATCCCTTTGCTGAGGCAGGAGCAAGGCTGGTTTATTTCCAGCCCCCACTTATCCTTGATGGATGGGCACTTCAAACGATAGTGAAGAGTCTGGGGGAGGCAGCGCTGCATGGCTGAGAATCCAAAGGACACAAGTTCGAATCCCAGAACAGCGTCTGGTAGAATTTAAATTCAGTTCATAAATCTCAATTAGAAAGATAGTCTCAATAATAGTGATTGTGAAACTATTATCGATTGTAAAACCCATCTGGTTCACTAATGTCGTTTAGGGAAGGAAATCTGCCGTCCTTACCCGGTCTGGCCTACATGTGATTCCAGAACCACAGCACTGATTTTTAACTGCCCTTGAAAATGGCCAAGTGAGACACTGAGTTCAGTGAAACTACTGTGAAACTTACAAAAAGGAATGAAACCAGACAGATCACCTGGCATCAACCTACTCAGCGGAAATGACAATGGCAAACCCAGCCCTGCCGACCTGGCACACTCGCCCCTACTAACATCTGGGGGCTAGTGCCAAAATTGGGAGAGCTGTCTCACAGACTAGTCAAGCAACAGCCTGACATATTCATATTCATGGAGTCATATCTTACAGATAACACCCCAGACACCACCATTACCATCCCTGGATAGGTCCTGTCCCATTGGCAGGACCAACCCAGCAGAGGTGGCAGTACAGTGGTCTACAGTCGGGAGGGAGTTGCCCTGGGAATCCTCAACATCAACGCTGGATCAGGTCAAACATGAAACAGGAAATCTGCTGCTGATTATCACCACAGCTGGTGAATCAGTACTCCTCCATGTTGAATGACACTTGGAGGAAGTATGGAGGGTGGCAGAGGCACAGAATGTACTCTGGGTGGGGGCTTCAATGTCCATCACCAAGAGTGACTCAGTGGTACCACCACAGACCGAGCTGGCCAAGTCCTAAAGGACTTTGTTGCTAGACTGGGCAAGTAGTGAAGGATCCAACAAGAGGGAAAACCTATTTAACCTCATCCTTGCCAATCTACTTGTTGCAGGTGCAGCTGTCCATGGCATTATTGGTAGGAGTGACCATCACACAGTCCTTGTGGAGACAAAGTCCTGTCTTCACGTTGAAGATCCCTTTGGCTATACCACTTTGTTAAATGGAATAGACTTTGAACAGATCTAGCAGCATCCGGTGGCACAGTGGTGAGCACTGCTATCTTACAGCTCCAGGGACTCAGGTTCGATTCCCAGCTTGGGTCACTGCCTGTGTGGAGTTTGCATGTCCTCCCTGTGTCTGCATGGGTTTCCTCCAAGTGCTGCGGTTTCCACCCACAGTCCAAAAATGTGCAGGTTAGGTGAATTGGCCATGCAAAATTCTCCCTCAGTGTACCCCAACAGGTGCCAAAGTGTGGTGACTAAGGGATTCTCACAGTAACTTCATTATAGTGTGAATGTGGGCCTACTTGTGATTAATAAATAAACTTTATTTTACACTGTGGGCAATCTCATGACCCGGCATATTCCCCATTCTACCATTACCGCCAAGCCAGGGGATCAACCAGGGTGCAGGAGGAGGACGTGCCAGGAACAACCCTTGGCACACCTAAAAGTGAGGTGTCAACATTGGTGAAGCTACAACACAGGACTTTGGTAGTGAACGTTAGTGAGCAATTAAACAACTCACTGGAGAGGAGGCTCCACAAATATCTTCATCTTCAATGATGGAGAAGCCCAGCACATCAGTGCAAAGATAAGATTGAAGAATTCACAGAAATCTTGAGCCAGAAGTGTTGAGTGGATGATCCATCTCAGCCTCCTCCAGTTGTCCCCAGCACCTCAGAAGCCAGTCTCCAGCCAATTCGATTCACTCCACATGATATCAAGAAAAAGTTGGAGGCACTGGAGACTGCAAAGGCAATGGACCCTGATAACATTCCAGCAATAGTAATGAAGACTTGTGCTCCAGAACTTGCCACTCCCCTAGCCAAGCTGTTCCAGTACAGCTACAACACTGGCATCTACCCGGCAATGTGGAAAATTGCCCAGGTGTATTTTGTACACAAAAAGCAGGACAAATCAAACCCGGCCAATTACTGTCCAATCAGTCTACTCTCAATCATCAGTAAAGTGATGGAAGGGATTATCAACAGTGCTATCAAGCAGCACCTGCTCAGCAATAACCTGCTCAATGACGCCCAGTTTGGGTCCTGCCAGAGTCACTCAGCTCCTGACCTCATTACAGCCTTGGTCCAAACATGGACAAAAGAGCTGAATTCCAGGGATGAGATCGACAGCTCTCAACATCCAGGCCACATTCGACCAGGTGCGGCATCAAGGAGCCCTAGCAAAGTTGGAGTTAATGGGAATCAGGAAAAACTCTCCGCTGATTTGAGTCATACCCAGTTGTTGTGGTTGGAGGGTTGATGTCACGTGTAGGCCAGACGTGGTGAAGATGGCAGTTTTCCTTCCCTAAAGGACGTTAGTGACCCAAATGGGTTTTTTGCTGACAATATGAACATTTTATGGTCACTTTTGTTGAATTTAGTTCTTTATTTTGAGATTTATTTTACATAAACTGAATTAAATTTCTGAAACCATTGTGGTAAGATTTGAACTCCTGATCTCTGGATTATTAGTCCAGGAATGTCCTCATTTATTTCCCTGTTGTCTATGTTTCAGTGAATCTCACCATTATTTCAATTGAGTTACTTTGTCTCGCATAATTTATACACAGGACATTGTGAACAAAGAAAATTACAGCACAGGAACAGGCCCTGCAGCCTGTACCCACCATGCTGACTTAACTAAAACCCCTATCCTTTTGGGGACCATATTCCTCCATCCCCATTCTTTTCATGTACTTCCCAAGATGCCCCTTAAAAGTCACTACCATATCCGCTTCCACTACCTCCCCTGGCAACAAGTTTCAGGCACCCACCACTGTCTGTATAAAAAATCTGCCTCGTACATCTCCTTTAAATCTTGCCCCTCGCACCTTAAACCTGTGCCCCCTAGTAATTGACTGTTCCACCCTGGGAAAAAGCTTCTGACTATCCACTCTGTCCATGCCTCTCATCTTGTATTCTTCTATCAGATCTTAATTTAATGAGAGTTATTGACTGTGTGCGGGAGACAGGCACACTGGCACCTCTCAATGTTTAGGCAAGGACGCAGAAAGTGAGAGATAAACTGACCAGAGAGAAACTTCTAGGGACCCTCTAAAGACAACTTTCTCCCACTCACCTCTCCCACTGGAGTGTGAGGTGAGGACAGAGGATGCAGGGACCAAACGCAGTTACTGCCATTAATCTCCTGATTGGTCCTCTTTCCTCTGTGATCCAGTGCTCACTCAGCATCCTCGAGGTGTAGGTATATCCACAGTGCTGTTACGGAGGGATTTCAGAGCTGCCATTGTGGCTCGGTGGTGGATGGGGGATACCGATCAAGTGAGCTTGGAAGGAACAAGGATTGCTGGATTTGCTGTAGTAGAGGTGAAGGTTTACCTGGATTGAAAATCCCAGTACGAAGTTTCACAACACCAGGTTAAAGTCCAACAGGTTTATTTGGTAGCAAAAGCCACTAGCTTTTGAAGCACTTGCTGCTCCTTTGTCAGGTGAGTGGGTCCAGCCTTGGTCCAAACATGGACAAAAGAGCTCAATTCCAGAGGTGAGGTGAGACCCACTTACCTGATGAAGGAGCAGCAAGCACTTCGAAAGCTAGTGGCTTTTGCTACCAAATAAACCTGTTGGACTTTAACCTGGCGTTGTGAGACTTCTTACTGTATTTACCCCAGTCCAACGCCGGCATTTCCACATCTTGGAAACCTCAGCCAGGGCAGTCGCGTCAGGTATGTTGTAAATTCTGTGCAACTTTCTGTCAGACCCAGAGTGTGAGGCCTCCATCCGATTTCTGATTTCTTCATCTGATCTCTATTCCAGGAATCCAGCCATGAAATTCCAACTTCGCCACAAGCATCAAGTGTGAACGGAACGGATGATGAAAAAGCAACTCGCCCTCCTCCCATTGAAACCCTCCTAAAGAATGACAATGACCGCATCAAACTAGTCTCCACACAAGGGTGAGATTCATCCATCCAAACACCGGGAGAGCAGCCAGTCCTGGGAGTGTCTGTAAACAGAACACAGCATTGGGCCTTCCAGTGGGTGGATGTGGCTGGGCTGACATTGCACTGGTGATGATTACAGGGTCTATTCTGGGTAGATTTAATGACTCTCTTTCAGGAATGGATTTGCACTCTGTCCTCAGAGGTGATTTGTTGCTGATTTATCCTCAGTGACTGATTCTCAGGGTCATTCATGAACGGATGGGAAACACATTGTGAATTTTTACCAATGTTTTTGCACTCAGTCACCTCAGTAAGTCAGACCCGTGAGAAACCTAAACTGGAAATCTGAAATAAAAAGAGGAAATTCTGGAATTACTCAGAATGTCTGGCAGCGTCATTGGAGACAGAAACAGTTAATGGGGGGGGGATCTTAATGAGAATTTGTCAAAGCGTCAGTTCTGGTGAGAAAACCAGTGTGAAACTGCCCAATGGTCTGATTTCTCTCTGGATCTTCTCAGTTTGAAATCAATACAAAAAGAATGGGTGGGGTTTACACCAGTCAGGGACACAGTGCTGGGAACTGGCCACCTGATTCTAATTCCTATGTTCCCATTACCTGTGCCAGGGGACGGTGCCAGGGCATGTCCCTTTCCCCAGGGGCTTTATTTACCCTTGTGCCCCTGGAGGGATCTCCTCGACAAGTTTTCATTTGGGTGAAGCTGTGGTAAATCTAGTAGGAGGGTGTAATTTAGTGAGGAGGGTGTATAATTGTAATTAAGTTTATTGAAATCTGGGTTCATGCCCATGATTACATCACCGGCTGGGCGGGGGTGGGGTGTGGAACGGGAAGATTGGAGATTGCGATCTCGCCAGTGAGATTAGTGATTTCCGGGTTTTGCTGGATTTTGAGCCCTCCCTCTGATGATCTGGTGCACAGAGAGAGTGGGCGCAAGATCCTGTCCATTGGTTCAGCTCAGTGACCTCACATCAGTTCCGGCATTTTCTGTTTTTGTTAATTGTGAAAACCAGTTTGTTCTACCTAAAAGCTTTTGCACAAACTGTCCCTGAATCATCAGCTAATTGAAGATTTTCATTATCACCCTTAACCCCACTCAGATTGTTGGAACTCTTGTCGAGTGAAGCATTTCAAATTCTTTCTGTTCTTGCCTTGCTTGGCTGGCACTCTGGTATAGTGCCCAAGTCAAGAATTCAAACACTTCCAGCTCAGTGCTGCTGAATATTTTGTTCTTTAGCACAGTGATGACTTATAACAGCTCCCACCTCCTTACTGAGGCTCTGATTATTCTGTTGGCTCCACAATTTGGATTTCCACAGCGATGGTCCAGTTTGACTATTGTAGCCACCAAGTCCTGATTAGTCACTGGCAACTATTTTCTGAAGGTTGTGCAGCCATGGCCTCCCACTGTCGACCTGACACCATGGACAATGGACATTAGCTGGTACAATCACACCAAGAGCACCAGTTAACAATAAAGAGAAAATGTGATGTATACACAGCTCTCTGCTTCTCTTTCTCACTAACAAATGAGTCAGAAACCTGGGTAGAGTCCTGATTTGAAAGGAGGAGAGAAATGAAGGATTATATAAAACACCAGTGTTCCATTTATCTGTTCTTTCAGAAATACCTGTAGCTCAGGTCCAGTCTCCAATGTACAGATAACAAACACTGAGGCTACAGGAGGGGAGCAGATGTGAGTTTGAAGGTACGAGGCAGTAACATGTTTTTCTCAATCCAGATCTGCTGCTGCAAAGAAGTGGGAGCAGGAACTCCAGACTCTGGGAGAGAACAACGCTCGACTCAGCATTGCATTGCAGGAGTCAACAAATAATGTCGAACACTGGAAAAAACAACTGTTGGATTGTAAGGAAGAAGGAGATGAACTGCGACAGAAGGTTAGTGAAGGCAATCTCTGTCACAACAGGGTTTATGGATTCAATATTGAGTCCAGCTCTCTCTCATATCCCAGACATCCTTTCTTCCATCGGGAAAAAGATAAAAAAAAGTCTGAGGTCATGTACTAACTGACTCAAAACAGCTTCTTCCCTGCTGCTGTCAGACTTTTGAGTGGACCTACCCCATACATTTAAGTTGATCTTTCTCTACACCCTAGCTACGGCTGTAACACTACATTCTGCACTCTCTCCTTTCCTTCTCTATGAACGGTATGCTTTGTCTGTAAAGCGCACAAGGAACAATACTTGTCACTGTATTACTAATACATGTGACAATAATAAATCAAATCAAATCAAGGAATATCACAGACCAGCAACCTTTAACTGACACAGCCAGTGAAGTCTTTAAGATTCACCTCTGGATTAGGAAGAACCTGCAGTCCTCACTGTCTCAACCTGTCCTCGAGAATCAAAAGAACCAAGGGGCTAGTGAGAAGAAGGAATCGAAGGAAATTAATATTACTAAAAAAACAGTGTTGGAGAAATAAATAGGACTGAAAACAGATAAATGCCCAGGGGCTGATAATCTACATCCCCGGGTGACAGAGGAGGCAGCAGTAGATATGTTGGATTCAAGAACAGTATTTCTAAGAATTATTGTATTTTCTTTATTATCTCTTAGTCACAAGTAAGGCATACATTAACATTGCAATGAAGTTACTGTGAAAATCCCCCAGTCGCCACACTCCGGCACCTGTTTGGGCCAATGTGCCTAACCAGCACCTATTTCAGACTGTGGGAGGAAACCCACGCAGACACGGGGAGAAGGTGCAAACTCCACATAGACAGTGACCCCAAGCTGGGAATTGAACAGGGGTCCCTGGCACTGAGGGGCAGCAGAGCTAACCACTGTGCCACCGTGCCACCCAAATTATTGTGTTTTCTTGAAGAAATAAAGGGAGGAAGTCGCATAAACTGGAGGAGGGATCCAGAATTCTCCACAGTTTTAAACAGTTTGGGGAAAAATGAGCAAAACCATCCCAAGTTTGGAGCTGGAGAAGGTTGCGTCTCTCTTGAATTCCCAACCTTCCTGCAGCTTGTACAGGGTAATGGAGAGCTGACAGCAGTCCATCAGAAACATCAAATAGAATTCCCACCACACCAGTTCCCAACTCTGCCTGCACTTTCCTGGAGGTTTGATCACATGATTCCCCCTCCAGCTTCTGCCATTGGGCATCTGACGTACAAGCAGACTCTTACTCATCTGACTGGATGATTCTCACTGTCGGGCAAACACGCTTTTTTCCGTCTCCAATAATTTTATTTGAAGTAAAGTCATTGACTGAAATATTATTTCTCTCTCTATAGACTATTCCTGTACTACTGGGTGGTTCTAGCATTCAGCTTTCCAATATCTACAGGGCTTTATTTTTTCCAATATTTTCATAACTGATAAAGGAAAGGTAAGAATTTTACAATGATTTACCTCTGGGAGCAGGGGCTTGTAGCTGTGATCAAGAGGTGAATCTTTAGTCCCTGGCAGCTCGATGACCCTGTACCAGACTCCCTCCCCCCACCATTGGCAATGACTGTGGTTAAATGTTTGAGGAATCCAGGTCACCTTTATTGTTCCTTGCAAATAGACAATATTTTAACAAACTGAACATCTATTTCCTTAGAATTAAAATGCAGCCCAATATCTTATACAGAAAACAGAGCCTCATTTCAGTGTTTTTATCAAAAGGCTGTCTGATGAAAAGGAACAAGTGAATTTGCCCTTTGTTCGCGATGTCTTTGTTTATCGCTCTCAGATTGCAGATCTTGAGGCTCAATGTGCCGACTTCAATGAGGAGAGAGAGAGAAATGCACGCCTGAGCCGGACTGTGAAGCAACTGGAGGCTGACATTAATGAAAAGGAGCAGGTTTGTTCCTTTATTATCTTAACAGACAAACCTGGTTACAGTGAATATTTTATTAAAGAGGATCATGATGCCATCACTCCAGTAAACTCTTGCCAGTTCCAATAACTCATTGCCAAGGATTCTGAGGATCAGGGTGATTGAAAACTTTAAATGGTGTAATATGTCAGTCAGTGATCCCTGTACTAACTGTACATGTGGCAGCTGTGTCAAAGCTGCTAAATTATGGGGACATTAGTTATGGTCTCTCACCTCTTAGGCACGGGTTCAGGTGTAGTCCAGGATGGGGGTGAAGGTTCATGTGTGGTTGGAGGATCTTAGCCACTCCAAAACCGCTCCATAACTGTTTATTCTGTATGATGGATAGAGGGGGCATTACTGCATTACCCCTGGGAGAGGGATGGACGGGCAAATCTGGGTCTAATTTGGGGTAATCTGGGTCTACTCCAGATTATCCCCTCCTCCCTTTCACACTATTACATTTCCCTTTCTATTCTTTCCCTTTCCCCACCCCCTCACTCTGAACCTGTTTGAAACTAGTTACTCTAGTTTTGATGAGAAGTCATTGCTTCTCTACAAATGCTGCCAAGCTTGCTGAGTTTTTCTGTTTTGATTTTGGATTCCTTGCATCCTTATTGTTGTGCTTTTCCTAGAGATTATTGAGATGTTCGGCTAATATTTTATGGCTGCTAATCTCACAGAGAATAATTCTGTCCAGTTCATTATTTCATTATTCCATGCAGCCCAGGGAGTGTGTGGTTACCATGGTGATGTTTGTTTGCAGAAACTCATTTCTGCTTTTTTCCCTCCACAGGAGTTGGAGAGGTTGAAAGAAGAGACACAAATAATTCCCCAGCTAATGGAGCAGTGTGAGGATTTACAGCAACGGCTACAGGTACACAGCGAGTGGGAATAACACCCACTCAAACAACTGATCTGCTCATTATCATGTTGCTGCGTGTGGGATCTTCCTGTGCACACATTGGCCGCAGTGTTTCTACAACAGTTGTTTATTGCTGAGATGTCCTCAGCTCAGGAAAGTTTTAGTAATATAAATCCTTTCTGTCTACCAGAGAAGGGATCAGGTGGGCGCGGTAGCACAGTGGTTAGCGCTGCCGCTTCACAGCATCAGAGACTGGGGTTCAATTCCGTCCTTGGACTACAGTCTGTGTGGAGTCTGTACATTTTCCCCGTGTGTGCATCTACAGTCCAAAAATGTGTGGGTTAGATTGATTGGCCACGCTAAATTGTCTCCTGCTGCCCCAAGATGTGTAGCCATGATGTGAAGTTGTCAGTGTTAGACTGGGATAGGTACACTAAGTAGTCTCATAACACCATGTTAAAGTCCAACAGGTTTATTTGGTGGCAGGAGCTTTTGGAGTGCTGCTCCTTCATCAAGTGAATGCCAGGTTAACCTGGTATTGTGAGACTACTTACTGTGCCAAGATGTGTAGATTAGGGGGATTAACAGGGTAAATGCATTGGGTTACGGGGATGGGGTAGGGCATGGGCTTAGGTAATGTGCTCTGTTGGAGAGTCAGTGCAGGTTTGATGGACCAAATGACCTCCTTCTGCACTGTAGGGATTTTATGATTCTAGGTCAGGTCCCCCGGGTCCCTGGATGGTGTCTGTAACAGGCAACATGATGACGCACTCCAAGGGTTCTCTGTCTCTCTGTGTCTCTCATTCTGTTGAAGTGTCTCTCTCTCTCTCTCTCTCTCTCTCCCTCCCTCCCATCCACTCACTCTCTTTCTCTTCTGCTGTGCTTGGTAGTGAGTCTTTAGGCCGAGCTGTCTGTTTGTGCCCCTCATATGGCACTTGTTTACATTCGGCCTGGCTATTCTGGTTTCAGTGTTAGTCCCAGGTGGATTCCTCTCCCTGGACGATCGTGTGTTCGAGGTAATGATGAACACAGTGAATTTTTGAATCACATGGGACAAAGCTAACTGAGTCAGTAAACAAATCCTGGAGGTGAATTAGTTTTCAATTCTCCTGTGATTAATCTGAGATGTTTTGTCAGTTTTGTCAGGACAATGATCTGAGACCCTTTCTCACAGTCTGAACCGTTTCCATGGGATACCAGTATTCAGAGACTAGCACAATGAGACAAGCTCCAGAGACTGGGACAAGCAGAGCCTCTGTCCATCTCCCTCGGCACTGTCTCTCCTTCTCTGACTATACTCTGTCTGTTCTCAGGCTGCTGAAGACACAAACAAGGAGCTGGAGGACAAAGCAAAATCACTAAAGACAAATGTTGAAGAAAGCCGCCATAAACAGGGAAATCTGAAGAAAGAACTAACATCATTTCTCGAAGTTCTTGATGGGAAAATTGATGAGCTTCATGGCTTCCGACAGGGACTGGCCAAATTGGGAATGGATAACTGAGGCTGAGGTCGGGGGCGAGGCGGGGGGAGGTTGGGGAAACAGAGTGGCATCCGGAATGTTCCACATATGATCGCTGCATCACCTTGTACTAAAGAGTCAGAGAGCCTTCTGACTGAATATTTAAACTGTCTTCACACAGATTGTTTTCACTGCTGATGGTGGGCAAGGGGGAGACTGAGCAGGGGACGGGGTGGGTTAGGCTGGGAATGGGAGGGTGACTGAGCTGGGGGAGAGGTGGATTGGGAGGGGCGAATGACTGAGGGTTTTGGGGAGATGGGGTTTGGTTGGGTGAGTGGAGGAAGGGGGTATTTTTGGGTGGTTTTTGGGATCAGACTCCATGCTGTTTCCAGATAAACAGTTAATGAGAATTCACCTGGTTGCCATGGGAATGAGCAGGTATCCGGACACTAACTGCACCCCCTCCCCTCCCCACCCCACCCCCCCAAGCCACTTGAAGGGAATTTTAATCCTGAGGATTAAAGGCTGGAGATAGGCTTGAATTTGGTGACAATTCAGGGGAGGATATTTTAAACTCTGATTTTCACAAGTGTTTCCTTTATTCTGTCCAATCCAAACTATACTTCAAACAAAGGAATGGAATCTGTGTCTGTACAAAATTAACAAGTGATTGATTTGGAATGATCATCCTGCCAACTGTGATTGGACGTGTTTCAGGTTTGATCACTTGTCTCTCTGCTGATGTTTTTATAAATAATAAAATAATAACAAGACTTGAGCTTATTTAGGGAGTTCCGAAGGATAGATAAATGGCACCCAGGTTTTAGTGGATTTTTATTGTCTGTTTCTTACTGAAAGGAATAAATGTTAATGTTATATTTTAATAGCCTAATTAGCCTATACTTTATTGCAGTGTAAGTGAGAGTCTGAGTGAGTATGTGTGTGAATGTGTTTGAGTGTATGGGGGGGGGCGGTGGTGTGTGTGTGTGTGTGTGTGTGTGTGTGTGTGTGTGTGAGTGAGTGAACAACGAAGAGAATAAAGAACAAAAACAGCCCGGGAAACAGGCCCTTCGGCCCAACGAGCCCGCACCGCCATCTCAACACCACCAGTCCCCCTCTCCACCCACGACCCCTGTCTAATGTTTTATGGCCATCCAGATTGAGGGAAACTGATTTTGAGACAATTTATTACTGCCAGTCAGCCTAACAGCACGTCTTTGGGGTGTGGGAGGAAACCGGAGCACCCGGAGAAACTCCCACAGACACCGGCCCAAATCCATGTGTCTGCACAGCAATCAGCGATAGTCACTGAGCTGTCGTCTTGCCCAGTATCTGGTCCAGTTTAGGCACACACTAACGACATGAAGCACTAGGCCAATCTCGAACAACCAAGAGCAGCCCAAGTACGACCCATCGCGTGTATGCCCCTCGTTGGACACAAGGCGGATCGACTTAAAACCTGTGAATGAAAAGGAAAAAAAAATTATTATTGTACCATATCCATTTACCTTACCAGGGACGCCCCAATGCTAATGACCCTTATTTAAAACAATCTCCTATATCCACCCATCTCCAACCCACTCATGTGCCTGTCTAAGTTACTCTTAAATGACTCTAGCGTGTTTGCTTCCACCACCTTACTTGGCAAAGCATTCCATACCCTCACTACCCTCTGTGTGAAAAACCTCCCTCTAATATCTGTGTTATACCTCTTCCCCCCTCACCTTAAGTCCATGGCCCCTTGTCCTATGTGTCTCTATCATAGGAAATAGCTTACCTCTGTTTACTCTATCTATACCCTTCATAATCTTATATACCTTTATTAGATCCCCCCTCAGTCGCCGTCTTTCAAGGGAAAAGAGCCCCAACTTCTTCAATCTTTCCTCATACCCCAGTCCTTCCATACCAGGCAACATCCTGGTAAACCTCCTCTGCACTGTCTCCAGAGTCTCCACGTCCTTCCGGTAGTAAGGCGACCAGAACTGGACACAGTACTCTAAATGCGGCCTAACCAACGTTCTGTACAACTGCAACATTATACTCCAGCTCTTACATTCTATACCTCTTCCTATAAAGGCTAACATACCATAGGCTTTCTTCACTACACTCTCCACTTGCACTGCCACCTTCAAAGACTTGTGCACTTGCACCCCCAGGTCTCGCTGCGATTCTATACTCCTTATGGGCTTACCCTTTATCGTATAACTCCCCCCTACATTATTCCGGCCAAAATGCATCACCTCACATTTATCCGGATTAAACTCCATTTGCCATGTATCTGCCCAATCAACCAGCCTATCAATATCCTGTTGTATTGCCAGACACTGCTCCTCGCTGCCCGCCAATCCAGCCATCTTGGTGTCATCAGCAAATTTGCTGATCACACCACCAACTCCCTCTTCCAAATCAGTTATATACACTACAAAGAGAAGAGGTCCCAGTACTGAGCCCTGCGGCGCACCACTAGTGACAGACCTCCAGCTAGAAAAGGACCCCTCCACTACTACTCTCTGACTTCGAGTGTACGTGTGTGTATTCGAGTGGGTGAGATTGTGGGTGTGTGTCTGAGAAAGTGTGTGTATGTATTTGAGTATGTGTTTGAGTGTGTGTGTGAGAGATTGTGCGATGTGATGAGGTGGTTCTCTGTTGGAGGCTCGGTTGATGATTTTCAGAGGTGGATTATGCCCGTGCTACTGAGCTGAATCCTGGCTTTAATTAGTTAAATGCTTCTTTTAAAAGGCATTCAGATAATTGTACAGCATTGGGAACAGTTTTGATTTTCTATCTGAGCGCAGTGGGAAGCTGTGAATTCTAATCAGAATGTGGAGGTGCTGAGTTTCCCTGCAGTGACTCACTGCAAAAATGATTCACTCAATATTCACAGTAACAAACAGGCAAATCCAGGGAACACGATATTATTTCCCTGGAGAGAAACTGGTAAATAGGAGTCAGTGTGAGTTAGAGGGAGTTCTACAATGTCTACAATATAATCCCCACTCTACAATATAATACCCCCATTCTACAATATAACACCCGCACCCTACAATATAACACCCCCACTGTGCAATATCATCCACACTCTACAATATAACAACCCCATTCTACAATATAACACCCGCACTCTACAATATCAGCCCCCAACTCTACAATATAACCCCCGCTCTACAATATAACTATTGTGTATACAATATAACATCCCCACTCTACAATATAAATCTCTATGCTACAATATAACCCCCCCCCCCCACTCTACAATATAATCCCCCCACTCTACAATTTACCTCCATCTCCTGGTGATCAATGCTGTTGGACTGTGTGTATTACTCAGAGTTATGGCACCAAGGGATGTGATAGATGTGTTAGGAGAAAAGATGATGTAAATAATTCTGTGTGGGCCGAACTGTTCCAGTGATCCTCAGAGAGAGATTCAGTTGCCTTGGCAACAGCAGTTTCTGGGGTTTTGGCTTCGCTGCTGCTCTAATCCCCCAAGGTCTTCCTAGTGAAGGTGTTTTTGGAACTGCCTTGAGTGAAGTGACAGAAACACAAGCCAGGAGTTTGAGATCAGACAAAGTGCTGGAAATATTCAGCAGGTCAGGCAGCATCTGTGGCGAGAGAAACAAGAGTTAACGTTTGGGCTTGATTAATGTTCATCCATTCTGACAGTCACAAACTCTGCCAATCTTCCCGGGCCTCCCTAGCTCAATAATCCTGTCAGATTTTGTGATTTGTACCCGTGATGAGATGTTGGTTTAATTCTGATGAAAGGTTATTCACCTGAAATGTTAACTCTTCCTCCCCTGAGATGTTGCCTGACCCGCTCAGAATTTCCAGTCAGATTTCCAGCATCCTCTATATTTTCACTTTACCAGTGAAGATTCATTAACTGGTCAATTATTGTCTTAACATTCCTGGCTGGTGAGAAATGATTGATAGATAGTCTCAGCCCCCAGTGTGACACCATCGCTGGGTCAAAATCCTGGAACTGCTTCCCTAACAGCACTCTGGATTTACCTACACCTCAGGGACTGCAGCAGTTCAAGAAGGCAGCTCACCACCACCTTCTCAAGGGCAATAAATGCTGGTCCAGCCAACGACACCCACACCCAGAGAATTAATTTTTAAATATAATTTACTCTGTCTCCTGGTCTCTTGGGATTCTGTCCCTCTTATAGGAGGTTCCTCTCTCCTGCCAAAATAGTACTTTCTCCAAATTGGAGACTAGATGGTGGCAGGGCTATTCAACTGTGAGGGGAATCACAGAAGCTGTCGAGCAGTGGGACAGTCCTCAGTGTCCTGCTTTGTTTCCGCTCAGTGACACTGATCCCAGTTAAAACTTCTCCCTTCCCTCCGTTACCACAGACATTGCATCTGTGTAATATCTAATGCTGAAGGCTTTGCAGCACTCAAAACAAGGCAGCGATTGCCTCCGTTTAAATATAAGATAATCATGAACAAACCCATCCAAGAACTCAAGAGAAATCTTGAGGTCATTGGCAAAAGAAACATTGGAGACACGAGGAGAAACATTTTCTCGGTGAGTGGTTGGGATCCGGAATGCACTGTCTGAGAGTGTGCTGGAGGCAGGTTCGATCAAGGCTCTTAAAAAGGAATGGGATTATCTGGAAAGGAGGGACGAGCAGGGTGGCGGGGGGGGGGGGGGAGGTGGCACAAGGTGAATTATTCGTTCAGAGAGTCGCCACCCACAAAGCGGGCTGAATGGTCTCCATTTGTGCTGAATGGAAATGTTGTAAACGAAACCGATATCACAAACAGATTATTATTCGGTCATTTATCACATTGTTATTTGTGGGATCTTGCTTTGCTTGCAAACTGATTGCTGCAATTTCCTCCTTAAAATAATGGAGAGACTTCAAACATTTGTGAAAGGCTGGGAAGTTCTGAAAAGTGGAAGTAATTTCCCTGACCCAGAATTCCTCGGTATTTAACATGAACTCATGATTCAGAGCCGAGGAATTGAGGGGTTAATTATTCCTGCAGAGGTTTGTGTGAGGTACCTGTTAGTTACAAGCTTGGTGAATAGTAGAGAGTCTCTGGCAGACACATCCCAGGGTTTGTGGAGTTGAAGTGGTGACAGGGTTGTTATTTCTGAAGAGGTTTAGGATCTGGATAGAAATCCTCCCACTGTGTATTTTTTTCATTCTGTTCAATTATTAACTGCAGTGCCAGGATGTAACAAGAGCTGTAATTACAAGATCATGTGGGCCCAGATTTTTTAGTCTCTATCTCACCTCCTAAGGCATCAAGTCACCTATAAATAGCCTCATTAGTGTAATTATCTTGACTGCTGTTGCTGACCTTTCAGTCTCTTCTCATGGATTCTCTCCCTCTTGCTGAACAAACTACTTTCAATCCCTCGCGTGCAATGATTTGCCATCTCTCACCCCACTCCCGTTTTTTAAAAAAAATCACTGTGTACAATAATTACAGATCTGTCAGTGCGATTCTGAAAGCTTTGCTAGTGAAAGTTCTGGATAACCACCCATAGGATATTGGTTTATTTGATAATTCCATTTCAGGAACTGCGGCGAGGTGAAATGCTGTGATTGTAGGAATCTGTGCAACCACAACTCTGACACTTGTGTAGAATTGTCAGGGTTGACTCAAATCTGAAATCTGGGGAAACGAACCCCGTTCTCTCAAACCACGGCAATTCTGCCACTCAGCATATTTTCCCAGGTTCCCAGAAATTCCTGTGCAAGTTCGGGAATGACATCGCAGAAACCAGGTCGGTAAACACTCTGAACAAACAGTATTGGAAAGATTAAACATTTAGAAACTGGAACAGGACCAAAATACACAGACTTAGTTTCCTGTTTTTCAAATGTATTTTGTAATTTGCTGAGTTGAGGATGAGAGTTATACTGCACTGCTAGAGTGTAAATCTGTCAGGACAGCAGCACTGGCTAACTGGACACGGGGAATGGCAGGAATCTCAGACCTGTCCTCATGTTGATAGCTGCACCCCATGCCTCACTGCTCCCGCAGCCCCTGCCCCCTCTCCTCCCCCCGTCACTCCTCCCCCCGTCCCCCTCTCCCCTCCCCCCGTCCCCCTCTCCCCTCCCCCCGTCCCCCTCTCCCGTCCCTCTCCCCCCTGTCACCCCCCTTCCCCTGTCACCCCCCCTTCCCCTGTCACCCCCCCCTCCCCTGTCACCCCCCCTCCCCTGTCACCCCCCCTCCCCTGTCACCCCCCCGTCACCCTTTCCCCAGCCCCCTCCCCATCACCCCTTCCCAATCCCTGCCCCCACCCTCATGACCCCTCCCCCTCCACAGCCCCACCCCATCCCACCCCCTCCAGTCCCACCACCGATCCATCCCCGTCCACTCCCCCACAACCTGTCCCCCAACCCTCTGCCCCCTCCACTACCCCACCAGCCCCCCTCCCCAACCCCTGCCCTCTCTCCAGAATCCCTCCCCAACTCCTCCCTTCTCCCCCAACCCCTTCCTTCCCCTGAAGCTCCCACTCCCCTCTGCAGACCCCCTCCTCTCCCTCTGCAGCCTCCCTCTCCCTCCACTCCCCCGCAGTCCCTCCCTATCCCCCGGATCAGGAATTGCTTCATTTATCTGTATCTTTCCCCTTTAAGAACAATCTGGAGGTTTTGGGAACGGAGCCAGATGCATCACAATCTCATGACTGACAACATTTTCTCTTCAAACATGGCCAATGTTAATGGAGTTGACAGGTTTACCCTTCCGGGTTAATTCTCTATCTCCGAACAGCCCCAGTGTAGAGACTCTGTGCTGAGCAGTGACAGGCTTGTCTGACGTTGCTGTGTCCAGAAGCTGCTCCGTGCGTACGAACAGCAAATACTGCCACGTCCATCAACATGACAGCAAGTGACACTCGCACAGATTCCGTTATTGTTGCAATCCAGATGCTTCAAAGTTTGCTGCCATCATTATCCCACATTAATTCCCGACTGGACAGATAACCCTCTGTCCATGAAATGCCCATTGCTCTGTGGCCTCAGAGCCTGAGACGGGTTGTGTTAAACTCTGCTTGTTGCGGCAGTGTTTGTCCAACTGGGTTTGCAAAATCTCACTAACTGTCCTGTCTGGAGACAACACCCATCCCTTTAACCTGCGCTTAACCCTCTTTCCACTTACACTGTCTGTACCTTTAAGATTTGATTACCTGTAAAGACTCGCATTCCAACCATTATTTTATAAATTGAGTTTATGTATTTATATGCCCTATTTGTGAACATGACTCCCACTCACCTGATGAAGGGGCAGCGCTCCGAAAGCTTGTGGCTTGTGCTACCAAATAAACCTGTTGGACTTTAACCTAGTGTTGGGAGATTTCTCACTGTAATCAATTTCAGCACAGCACAGGGGCACTTTCATCTTGATACAGAAGTGAATCCCAATCATCAGTAGTGAGGCAAGAGTAAGTACCTGCGACATCAAAGCAGCTTTCGATTTGAGTGTGGCATCAAGGAGCCCTAACAAAACTGGGGTCAATGGGAATTGGGGGAAACGCCACTGGTTGGAATCGTACCCAACACAAAGGGAGATGGTTGACCCACACACACCATTGCCCACTCACTGACCCTCAATGACCATTAGCCATTCACTAACCCACACTGACCATCGCCCAGTCACTGACCCTCACCCACCCACTAACCCTCACCCACTTACTGACCATCACTCACTCTGACCCTTGGCCACTCACTGACCCTCACCCATTCATTGACCCACATGGACCATCACTCACTCTCTGACCCACACTGACCATTGCCCACTCACTGACCCTCATGGATCATTGCCCACTCACTGACCCACAGTAACCATCACCCACTCACTGACCATTGTCCACTCACTGACCCTCACCCACTTGCTGACCATCGCCCACTCGCTGACTACATGGACCATCACCCTCTCACTGATCCACACTGACCCTTGCCCACTCATTCACCCCACACGCACCATCGCCCATTCACTGACCCACACAGACCATCGCCCACTCACTGACCCACATGGACCATTACCACTCACTGCCTCACCCTGACTATTGGCCAATCATTTGTTGCCAGCTTGATTTGATTGTGATGTCCACCACAGTTGATCAGCCATGCCTTCGATTGGCTGACCTACACAAAAGCTATTGAAACGCAGAAATTGCTGCTGATGGGGGGGGGGAAAAATCAAGGCAAGATTTTATCCATGTGAACAGTGCTGGTTAATGATGCTTTATTGGAGCTTGTTTAGGGAGTGAGACAGACAGAATGAGGGTTCTGGGACAGCCACAATGGCTCTGTCTCTGTCTGGTCAACTCAGATCACTTCAGCTTTGCGGGAAGAGGTCGGAGCAGTTGCCCTAGGTGCTGCAGGATTCCAGAGAGCCGTACTCCAAAGCTGCATGGAATGGAATGGCACGATATAGGGGAATGGCTAGAATCAGCTCTGATGCCTCCCATGCTTTATTGTTTATTTAGTAGGGTCACAAGTTGGCTTACATTAACACTGCAATGAAGTTACTGTGAAAATCTCCTAGTCACCACACTCTGACACCTGTTTGGGTACACTGAGGGAGAATTTAACATGGCCAATGCACCTAACTAGCACATCTTTCGGACTGGGGGAGAAACCCATGCAGACACGGGGAGAAGGTGCAGACTCTGCACAGACAGTGAGCCAAGCTGGGAATTGAACCCGGGACCCTGGCGCTGTGAGGCAGCCGTGCTAACCACCATGCTGCCCCATGGCGGTTCAACGTGCTGATAAAAATGATAGCCTCTACTCCCTTCTCAAGAAAATTGGAAGTGTTTTTGCTGAAATTTCTCACCAGTTCATTTTACTTAGACATTTAATAAAACATTAAGATTCGGAGCACTGTCTGATCCAGGTCCTGTCATAGACTCCACACATCAAAATCCCTTCTAGTAACGAAGCAGCGTGTGTGGATCTGGATTTAGCTGCATTCTCCACCGTCCCTGTGCTCTCTCTCTGGGATTCACGACGTGGAGATGCTGGCACTGGGGTGGGGTAAACATAGTAAGAAGTCTCACAACACCAGGTTAAAGTCCAACAGGTTTATTTGATAGCAAAAGCCTCTAGATTTTGAAGCGCTGCTTCTTCATCAGGTGAGTGGGATTTCCGTTTACAAACAGGGCATATAAAGACACAAACTCAATTTACAAAATCATGGTTGGAATGCAAGTCTTCACAATAATCAAGTCTTAAAGGTACAGACAATGTGAGTGGAGAGAGGGTTAAGCACAGTTTAAAGAGATATGTATTATCTCCAGCCGGGACAGTTAGTGAGATTTTGCAAGCCTAGGCAAGTTGTGAGGGTTACAGACAGTGTGACATGAACCCAAGATCCCAATTGAAGCCGTCCTCATGTGTGCGGAACTTGGCTATCAGTCTCTGCTCAGTGATTTTGCACTGTTGTGTGTCATGAAGGCTGCCTTGAAGAACGCTTACCTGAAGATCAGAGGCCGAATGCCCGTGACCACTGAAGTTTTCCCCAACAGGAAGAGAACACTCTTGCCTGGTGACTGTCAAGCAGTGTTCATTCATCCATTGTTGTAGCGTCTGCATGGCGTCCTTGCTATACCATGCCTCGGGACATCCTTTCCTGCAGTATATCAGGTAGACGACATTGGCCGAGTTGCAAGAGTACGTACCGTGTACCTGGTGGAATGGTGTTCTCACGTGAGACGATGGCATCTGTGTCAATGATCCGGCACGTCTTGCAGAGGTTGCTGTGGCAGGGTTGTGTGGTGTCGTGGTCACTGTTCTCCTGAAGGCTGGGTAGTTTGCTGTGGACAATAGTCTGTTTGAGGTTGTGTGGTTGTTTGAAGGCAAGAAGTGCAGGTGTGGGGATGACCTTTGTGAGATGTTCATCTTCATTAATGACATGATAGAGGCTCCAGAGAAGCCTTCACTGGGATTGACAGCTTCCAGTGAATCCTCGCTCACTGTCACAACCAGAGAGTGAAAGGGACAAATACAGACACCAAGGTCAGCACTGGAGGCTGGGTCACAGGGTCAGTACAGGGGATAAAGGGATGGGCTCATTCAGTTTAATCCCAGCAATGTACTACACCTGCTGCTTCCAGGAGGTTAAAAATAATCACGGTTTTAATGCACAATGTTGGCGCTGTAACACGTGTATCCCTTGCTGCTTTCACCCAGGCTGGTGGGCTGACAGACTGATGCATTGTTTCTTGGCACATAACCACAGACAGTGGATGCAGCACCCTAGGATTTATATTCACATAATGATATATTCACGTAACGGGGCAGCACAGTGGTTTGCATTGCTGTCTCACAGCGCCAGGGACCCAAGTTCAATTCTGGCCTCAGTCACTGCCTGTGTGGAGTTTGCACTTTCTCCCAACTGTATGGGTTTCCTCCCACAGTCCGAAGATGTGCGGGTTAGGCTGATTGGCCGTGTTAAATTGCCCCTAGCGTCAGGGGGATTAGCAGGGTAAATGTGTAGGGTTACAGAAATAGGACCCGGTGGGAGTGTGGTCGATACAGACTCGATGGGCCAAATGGCCTCCTCCTGTACTGTAGGGATTTTACAATTCTATGAATCGCCAACTCTTTACAAATTATATTACAATATAACCTGATTATAACCTCTTGCATTTAGATACTGTCCAGGGTGAACAGCAAGAGCAGTGGGAAGTGACTGAGTGATGAGGGGTGGCTAGCGGTTTAATGGAGTGGGGTTCCTCCTCTGAGCAATGATACAAGGTGCATAAAACTCATGGATTGGGTGGGCTACAGGATGAGAGAGAGGGGGGATATCACTTAAATCTAATTTAAATGATATTTCGACAACTGCAAATTTACTGCGAATTTCTCTTGTCTCCTGCCTGCCGCAAATGCATCTGTCCATGGCAGTGTTGGTAAGAGTGACCGCCACACAGTCCTTGTGGAGACAAAGTCCCATCCTCACATTGAGGACACCTTCCATCATTGTGTGTCCCGGCTACTGTGCTAAATGGGACAGACTCCAAACATCCATGAGGTGCTGTGAGCCATCAGCAGCAGCCAAATTGTACACTAACACAATCTGTAACCTCATGGCCTGGCATATCCCCCACTCTCCCATTACCACAAAGCCAGGGGATTAACCCTGGTAACACGGTAGCAGAGTGCTTAGCACTGCTGCTTCACAGCTCCAGGGACCTGGGTTTGATTCAATTTAGCATGGCCAATCCACCTAACCCGCACATCTTTGGACTGTGGGAGGAAACCGGAGCACCCAGAGGAATCCCAGGCAGACACGTAGAGAATGTGCAAACTCCCCACAGACAATGACCCAAGCCGGGAATCAAACCCGGGTCCCTGGAGCTGAGAGGCCGCAGAGCTATTAACATACGAACCTCACTTGCCCTCCAGAGAGATGGTAATCTCTGCAAAAGGAATTGGAGACACTGCGCTCAGGTTTGGGTCACTTGCGAAGCTCTCTAGGGCCCTCTTGTGGCAGTAGACAATTCTCCAGCAGCACAGATCAAAGATCTGCATTTCTATAGCACCTTTTACAATAGCAGGGCATCCCAAAGTGCTTTAAAGACAACTAATAGATGTTAATAGCAGTGACTGTTGCAGCAACTGATTTTTGCATAGCAAGATCCCACAGCCAGCAATGTGATAATGACCCAGATATATCTTTTAAACAAAGGGAAGTTGTTCCACTGCGTCTGCAACCTAAATTTTATCAAACATTTGTTCAGCACCATCAGGTCTACTGTGACCAATACTGAGCACCGCTCTCTTGGACAGATGCGAAAGCTTAGGAAAGGCTGCAGGGAATATTTACAAAAATGGTTCCAGGGATGAGGAACTTCAGTTAGACACAGAAAACAGGAACAGAAAGGGGCTATTCAGCTCTTCAAATTACAGAGATGTTGTTCCCATTGCTCTCGAAGCTGTTGCCATTGGGTGGTGATGGTACAAGGGGCTGGGGAAGCAGATTTAAGGCTTTGGGCAAATTATAACAGGAGGGATTTGGGGAAAGCCCTTCCTCCACAGTGAGCTATTGAGCTGCAAATTACTGCCCAGGGGGTTGGGGGAAGGGGAGAGGGTGAATAATCTCAAAAGGATATTGGATAGGTACTTGGGGGAAATAAAGATGCAATGCCCAGAACCAGTGCAGGGGGAACTGACGGGAATGTGAGATGGAGGCAGATTCAATCCAGACTTGCAAAAAAGAATTGAGAAAACTGCTAGTAATATTAAAAAAAGGTGCAAAAGTAAGCCATTCGGCCCCTCGAGCCTGCAACATCATTTAATATGGTCATGGCTGAGCGTGCACTTTCCGTATCTCAATCCTGTTTTCTCTCCATACCCCTTGATCCCTTTAAGCCACATCTAGCTCTCTCTTGAACATGTCTAACAAACTGGCCCCAACAGCTTTCTGTAGTAGACAATTCCACAGGTTCACAACTCTGAGTGAAGAAGTCTGCACTGAGAGACCAGGGAAGGTTGGTGGTGATCTGGGTACCTAAAAACTTGAAGCTTTCGACCATTTCTACTTCGTCCCCACTGATGTAGACAGTGGCATGCCCTCCACTACGCTTCCTGAAGCTGATGACAATCTCTTTGTTTTGCTGGTATTGAGGAAGAGATTATTGTTGTCGCACCAGTTCGTCAGATTCTCTCTCATTCCTGTACTCTGTCTCGTCATTGTTTGAGATCTGACCCACTGCGGTGGCGTCGTCAGCAAACTTGAAAATCGAGTTGGACAGGAATTTGGCCAGACAGTCGTAGGCGTATAAGGAGTACAGTAGGGGGCTGATGACACAGCCCTGTGGGGCACTGGTGTTGAGGATGATCATAGAGGAGGTGTTGTTGCCTATCCTTACTGATTATGGTCTGTAAGTTAGGAGGTTCAGGGATCCAGTCGTAGAGGGAGGAGCTGACTCCCAGGCCACGGAGTTTTGCAGGAATAATGGCATTGAAAGCTGAGCTGTAAACAATAAATAGGAGCCTTTGTTTTCTAGGGTTGAGTGCAGAGCTGGGGAGATGGCGTCTGCTGTGGACCTGTTACGGCGAAAGGCAAACTGTAGTGGATCCAGACCATCTGGTAGGCAGGAATTGATTTGTGCCATGACTAACCTTTCAAAGCATTTCATAATGATGGATGTCAGAGCCCTTCACTCAAAGGGTGGTGAATCTCTGGAATTCTCTGCCCGTTGAAGTGGTGGAGGCTGCCTCGCTAAATATTTTTAAGACGCGGGTTGATGGGTTTTTGATAAGTGAGGGGATTAAGGGTTATGGGGAGAGGGTGGGAAAGTGGAACTGAGCCATGATCTTATTGAATGGCGGGGCAGGCTCAAAGGGCTAGATGGCCTACTCCTGCTCCTATTTCTTATGTTCTTATGATAGTCATCAAGGCACACTGCCTGGCTTTTCTTTAGTATAGGAATGATGGCACTGTTGCTTGACCAGGTGGTAGTGTAGTTCAACAAGCACAGGGTGATAGGGGAACAGAACTCAGTGTAAATTAGGGCAGGGATAGGAGAGTTTTAGATAACCTTAACATTATGGTGGGTAGTGTGTGGGAGAGAAATCAGAGAGCTTAGGAAGAGTTGAGTCTGGAAGTGACAAAGAAATGAAGATTTCAATAGGAGGGGGGCTGAATTATGGAGGTGGAAATAAGCAGGTTCTGTGTTGGTGTAAACATATGGTCAGAACCTCAACTTAGGAAGACCTTCATTATTGCAGTGAACTGAAATGGTCCCAACACAAACCGATGGAACACCACTTGGAAGCAGACACCCCCAGCCTTCAATCCATAAGAATGGAAACAGTTGCTTATTCACGCCGAGGCCAACCCTTCAACTCTATTGGCTTTTGTCTAGTGTCACATTGACTGGGTTTACCATCGACCAGCCAGTAAAACCTCAAAAATATCTACCAAGCTGCTGAGATGTGACCCTGCCAAAGTCATTCATGTCTCTAACAACCTCTTACAGGTTAGTTAGGTTTTAACTTTAGTTCTTAAGAAATAAATATTTTAAGGGTAGGAGGCATTTTTTTAAAAAAATGCTTAAATTACCTTTGTATTACTGGGGAGGGGTGATGATGATAGGGATGTAATAGGTGTGATTTGCATGTGGAAAACACAGCACATAAATCAGCTTTGAATAGCTTAATGTTTTAAAGTAAGCTCGATCTGATTTGCACCCTGCCATCCCAACACAGCCACACTGTTTATCTGCAGATATAGGGTTCAACTCAGGCTGCCATTGGTGGAGGCACAGCTAGCGAAAGTGAGTTAAGCACCACTACCATACAACAGTTCGAGAAGGTCAGATGGTACAGGATAAATAATTCATCAAATAAAGCACATGAACTTCAGGCTCCAATTAAATCAAGGCATCAAAACAAACTCTCATTTCCGCAACTTTATCTCAGGAAAGCTGGAACACAAAGGGAAAGTTAATTATAAAGATCCACTCAGTCTGCATCTAGAACAACTGCACTGAGTCTGGACACAGCCCCTCAGGAAGGGTACTTTAGCCTAGGAGGGGGAACTGTGCAGATTCTCATCAGAATTACATCAAGACTAAAGCAGTTAAATTGGGAAGATAGGTTGCATAGATTAGACATACATTGCCTTGAATTTACAAGATCATAGGATCCCTACAATGCAAAAGGAGGCCATTCAGCCCTTCAAATCTGCACCCACTCAGATTATTTTACCTAGGCCCTGTCCCTGTAAACCTACATATTTACCCCGCTAACCTACATGCCTTGGGACACTAAGGGGCAATTCAGCATGGCCAATCCACCTAACCTGCACATCTTTGGAGTATGGGAGGAAACAGGAGCATCCAGGGGAAACTCATACAGATACAGGGAGAACATGCAAACTCCACACAGAGTGACCCAAGGCTGGAATTGAACCCAGGTCCCTGGCAGAGGGCAGCAGTGTTAACCACTGTGCTACCATACCACCTAAGATAAAATGGGTTATTTAATTGAGGAACTTATGAATGAAGGTTGATAGCATAGAGAGAACACATTTCCTCTGGTGCTGGGGTCTGAGATGGGAAGGTTCGGGGGTCGGGGGGTGGGGGTGGTGGGGAGGTGTGGGTGGGTTTACCAACCTTAAAATTGGAGCCAGGCCAATCAGGGGCCATGACAAAAACACTTCACAAAAAGCAGTGGCACCTTGGAACACTCCCTTATCGCAAAGTTGATTTTTGATTTATTATTGTCACATGTATTAGTATACAGTGAAAAGTATTGTTTCTTGTGCACTATACAGACAAAGCATACCATTCATAGAGAAGGAAAGAGACTGCACAAAGTAATGTTACAGTCATAGCTAGAGTGTAGAGAAAGATCGACTCAATGCAAAATAGGTCCATTCAAAAGTCTGATAGCAGCAGGAAAGAAGCTGTTCTTGAGTCGGTTGGTATGCAACCTCAGACTTCTGAATCTTTTTCCCCGATGAAAGGAGATGGAAAAATGAATGTCCAGGGTGCGTGGGGTCCTTAATTATGCTGGTTGCTTTGCCGAGGCATCGGGAAGTATAGATAGTCAATAGATGGGAGGCTGATTTGTGTAATGGATTGGGCTACATTCACAACCTTTTGGAGTTCTTTATGGTCTTGGACAGAGCAGGAGCCATACCAAGTTGTGATACAACTAGAAAGAATGCTTTCTATGGTGCATGTGTAAAAGTTGGTGAGAGTCATAGCTGACATGAAACTGGGGGTGCAATATGCAATGTGACAGAGGATTTGACAGGAACAAGGGTTATGGAGCTAATGGGTAATGCACTCCATTGGCTATGAAAACACTGATTGGGCGAAGGCAGCTTATGGGGCTGAATAGCCTCCTCTTGTTATACTGCTCCTTATAGGATCTAACAACACAGAATGCCATTTGGCCAATCATACCTGTGCTGGCTCTATCAGTGCTACCCACTTTCCCCCACAAACTCCCTGAAAGTTTCCTCCTTTCAAATATTCATCCTTTGGAAAGTTATTAAATCTGCTTTAGTCAGCCTTTTGGGCAGCACACTCCAGATCATAACTTGCTGTGTCAAAATATCTTCCCCATCTCTTCCTCCTGCTGATTACCTTACTCTTGACATTTAAATGACAGAGTCCACCAGCAATCATGGGATCTCCCCAGGGCTACAGCAATGACAGTTATACACACAGGGTCAGAAATATACCTTGTTTTCTGCTTCCTACGGTTTCAGAGATAAATCCACATCTCTCCAACAGTCTCCAGCTCAGTTGACTTACATTATTCCTTCCTGTTCCCTCATAAGAGTAGAATGGTTGTAACCTTGGTGATCTAAATTGGTCAATTATCATAACCCTGAAAATATGAATAGGTTTAAAAATAACATTTTATTGTCAGTAATTTCTACAGACAGAACAGTAGAAACTCCAGTTATATGTAGCAGTTTCATCACAGGAAACATTATGCCACAAGCAAATGAAGCTTTAAAAAATAAAGGCGTTAGAAATACAATAACCTTACAATATTTAAGCTTTTTCGATATCAACAATCTTCTAAAATAGAGATGTTCAGTGTTTTGCAATTACATTTTAAAGTGCCATAGATTGATAACCTGAATATACTTAAAAATAGATGGCCATCAATTTCTATTGTAGATCTGTGCAAAAAAAATACAATTTTTAATTATATTTGCAAAGCTCTTTTTAAAATAGTAAACTGTGCCTTAATTAAAATATCTCAAGGGTTGATTCACCAAGTGCTGAGTGGCCTACACGGAATAATTCAGGTTACATTAAAAGTTTAATGATATAATGACTGAATATTCCCTCAGTTCTCTCGTCATTTACTGAGATTAAGTTCCATACTCGTGAGCCCAAATGGTGAAATCACAGTCAAGGTCAATCCTGCTCACATTCGAGGTCACCCCAGGTAGCGAGCAGCAGCCCGAGACGTTTGTGACACCACCACCCCAACCCCGATACCCAAACTGTGCCCCTGGCTAGGAAGAAACTCAAGCCGCACGTTTCTGTGTTGCAGTTGGTAGGACTTCAGAAATCCTCGATGGGGCAGAGAAATCCAAATTTAACAAAGAACGCAATAAATGTGTCAGGTTATCTCTGCTTTCAGTGTGTTGTTGGAGTGCTCCTCACGTAAAGCAAAGAGAAGGGACATCACTGCTTTAATGATGCATTCGGGTAGGTAGTTGACTGTGTAAGTGCATATTCTGACAATACATCACAGTTAATACCACGAGTTTTGGGAAGCTGTCCCAAATCTCCAGTGATTGCTCATTATCTCACTCCCACCGAGTTATACCACTGACACAGCCTGCATCGTGCTTATTAATAATCCTAGTGCATCACAGGCAGCATTACTCATGGTTAGTCAGGTAAAACTGTCAGCAGATGGCTTTATTCTGTTGCAAACGTGCTAATTTGTTGTGCTGGCATCAACCTTGGCTTATCCAAATCTACTTCTCTAACTTACCCTGTTCTGAATCATTCACTTTGATGACCTACACTGACTCTGGTCTCCAAAAGTCTCCCATTTAATATTCTCAGGCTGGTGTCCCACGACAGACATCCATGCCCTGACATTTTAACTAATCTCTGTTTCAGCTGGTATGATTGCACTGCTGCCTTTTGGATAACAAATGATGTTAAACCAAGGCCCCAGCTGCCCTTTCAGGGGGAAACACACAAAACATCCATGGCCATTAACCACAGAGGAAGAAAGGAGTTCCTCCAGTGTCCCGAACCAACATTTAACTCACAGACAGTATCACAAAGGGACAATCATTCCCACATTGCTGCTGATGAGAGCTAGCTTTGTGAAAACTGGCTGCCACACTTCACTAACTACATTCCAAAATAAAAGTACTGCACTGCATTAAGCTTTGGAGAACCTGGAGATTATGAAAAGTGCAATATAAATGCAAGTTTGTATGTTATTTCCCCATCCTTGCTGCTCTGATTTAGTTTTGCAATTCCTTTTCTTGTTCCTGAGGCAGTTAGGGATGTGACATGAATGAATTTGTAGAAATGAAAGTTATTGACAAAAAGCATGACGGCTATTACTGAAAGAAATGATTCATCTTGCTTGATGTTAAAAACAAAGACAGCTGAATTGAAGAGCAATGTTAATTATGTTCTACAATAATTGGAAAAAGGCTCAAAACAGGATAAATGTGAGGTTATTCACTTTGGAAGTAAAGACAAGGCGGCAGATTACTACCTGAATGGCTGTAAATTGGGAGAGGGGAATGTGCAGCGGGACCTTGGTGTCCTTGTGCAGTCACTGAAGGTAAGCATGCAGGTGCAGGCAGGCCATAAAGAAGGCAAATGGCATGTTGGCCTTCATTGCGAGAGATTTCGAGTACAGGAGCAGTGTTGTTGCAATTATACAGGGCCTTGGTGAGGCCACACCCAGAGTATTGTGTGTAGTTTGGTCTCCTTTTCTGAGAAAGGATGTTCTTGCTCCCGAGGGAATGCAGTAAAGGTTTACCAGCCTGATTCCAGGGATGGCAGGACTGACATATGAGGAGAGATTGTGTAGGTTAGGATTGTTTTTGCTGGATTCAGACAAATGAGGGGGGATCTCAGAGATTTATAAAATTCTAACAGGGTTAGACAGGTAGTTGCGGGAAGAATGTTCCCGATGGTGGGGGTGCCCAGAACCAGGGGTCACAGTCTGAGATTACAGGATAGACCATTTAAGACGGAAATAAGGAGACATTTTTTCACCCAAAAAGTGGTGAGCCTGTAGAATTCATTATCACAGGAAGTAGTTGATGCCAAAACATTGAATGCATTCAAGAGATGGCTGGTTATAGCACTTGGGGTGAATGGATTCAAAGGTTATGGGGAGAATGCAGGATTAAGCTATTGAGTTGGATGATCAGCCATGATCATAATGAATGGTAAAGCAGACTCAAAAGAGCCAAATGGCCTCTTCCTGCTCTTATCATATATGTTAGGGGGAAGAGAGACGGTATTAATGGAATATTTCTCAGCTTGGTCTTAAAAAGGAGACTAATCTGTGTCCCCTTAGATTTAGTCTCCCTGACAAGAGGAAATACCCTCTTAGTATCTGCCCTGCCCAATCCCATCAGGATCTTTTGTTTCAATATTATCTGGGTCATTGAATCCATTAAAGGCAGAGTTAGACAGATTTTTGAGAGACAATAGGGGGGAGGGTTATGGGGCAGCTGACAGGAAAGTCAAGTTGAGACTACAATCAAACCAGACATGATCTTATCAAAGGGCCAAGTGGCTTACACAAACTCCTAAGTTCTACGGTCCTATGAGTCAGTGTGTATGCAGAATTAGGAGACAGGAAACTGAGGGTCAGGGTCAAGACAAGAACCTTATGGTCTTTGCTGCTCCTAAAAATAAAAATTAAAATTAAAATGCAAGTTATTGGAGACCAAAGCTACTCAACTCCAATTAATGCGCAACTGAATCTGTCGGTGTGATTACTGATTTGCCAGTGGATCAGTATTATTTTGACTCTAGTAAATCAGCAAATCCTTTCATCTCACCTGGCCATGGTTACTTCACTTGGCAGAGACTCGAATTGGTGATTAAAATACTGAAACCTTCATTTTGTTTGTTACAATGATTTTCTGTCAGACTGGATAGAAGCAGATTTAGCAGAAAGTTGCCTCAAACTGCACAGCAAATGGGGAAAGAGTTATGGTCAGCTGTCCCATTCTTCAGACTGGCTGCCATCATCTGCTTCTTCATCTGAGTCTGGGGATACTTTCTTCATTCGCTTCATGGCTGCTTTAATGCTACGCTCCAACTCATTGACTGGATCAGTATTCACAGGCACGTTAGGTCCCACAGTTACTTTTCGCAACTGGATGCCTTTCCGAATTGTAGCTAACATGTTTTCACGCAGGTCATCCGATCGGTCCACACATTGCAGCTTTGTCCGATCAACTTTTTTAAGCAAGATTTCACCACGCTTCAAGGAAGCCAGCACATCATCCATCGTTCCTGTGTGGAGATAGAGGGGGAGGAAGGCATGGGAAGGGGGAGTACAGACTCAAGTTATAATGTAACTGCATTGTCTAATTGCTCTAATATACTCGGAGAACCGTGCATCACCTTGCTCAAGATTTACTGTCAACTGACAAAACAACAGCCAAAATGCAGATTTTAAACCAATCACCACCATTCCATTTAGAAAAACAAACACCAACATGAGCGACTGTATGTATATTACTTGGCACTGCAATTTCATTACCTATATTTTCCTTGATGGATTTCTTTGCTGAATTCTCGGCAGAGAAGACGAGTCGCTGAACCTGTTCACCATCTACTGAAGTACTTTTGTGACCCAGCAAAGTACTCAGGGCAGGTGGTATTGGGGGAGGGGGTGGGAGTGGGGGTGGGGGTGGAGGAGGTGGTGGGGGAGGAATTGGAGAAGGTACTGAAGAAATCCCTTGCATCTCTGGCTGTCCTGGTGGCACAGTACTTGCTGGGAGGAAGATTTGCACTGGAATATCACGGGTAGCTGGAAGACTGTTCTTTGCTACTTTTGAGGTCCTGGTGCGCGCTTGTTTCTTTCTAGCAGAATGATCCACAAGGGACTTTGGCTGTTCAGATACCGAGGAAGCTGCAGACAAAGGCGTGAATGGTCTCTGCGCCTCAGGAGTTTGGCAACAAGGTTGAAATACAAAATGTGCTGAAGAGTTCTGGAATTGAATTAATTTTTAAATCACAAATTTTGCAATTTAATGAATCCAAGTGTATCATTTATACTCTATAAAATGTAGAAAAAGCTTCTAACAATGGGGACGGTGTGGCAGGGTCTGTGGGTGCCAGGATTCTGGCTTACACCCTCAATGGGATTTCATCACTAAGGATGAGGTTCCCAGTGCCAGGAGAACAATTTCAGGCTGGGTAATTACAGTAGAGTCTTCATCACTACAACCCTGCAAGAGGCACATGACACCAGGTAAACAAATGGAGGTAAGAATTTAAAAGGTGCTCTGTTCAGGACAGGTGTGTCTCTTTATAATGGGGTAAAACATCCCAAAGTGCTTCTTAGGGACGTTTATCCAAGAACATCTGACACTAAGCCACTAAAGGAGATGACCAAAAGGTTGGTCTTAAAGGAGGACAGAGAGAGATAGATAGAGGTGCAGAGGTTTGGGGAGCCAACCCCAATACTTGGGGCCCAGGCAGCTGCCAATGGTAGTGATTAAAATCAGAGATGCTAAAGAGAATAAGATGAATGCAGAAATCGGCGGCTGGAGGAGAGTTTGGGGGAAATGAAGGGTAAGGCCATGGAGGGGTATGAAAATAAGGACAAAAATTTTAAAAACAAAGGTGCTTGTTTAGCTGGGCGTGTGTAGGTCAGTGAGCACAAAGAGATGATGGGGAGATGGGAATTGCTTAGAGTTTAGACAGGTGCAGCAGAGATTTGGATGACTCAATTGTAGTAGGAAGGGGAAGAGCAGCCAGCAATGCATTGGAATAGTCAAGTCTGGGAGTGAGAAAGGCACGAATGAGGGTTTTGGAAACTCAAGCAGGGACAAAGGTGGAAATAGACAGTCTTCGTGTTGGCACTGGTGCAGTTGGATACTCATCTCAGTTAAATATAGAATCATAGAAAACCTATAGTACAGGAAGAGGCCATTTGGCCCATTGAGTCTGTACCCAGGTCCTATCCCCATATATTTACCCACTAATCCCTCTAACCTACGCATCTCAGGACACTAAGGACAACTAACCCACACATCTTTGGGCTGTGGGAGGAAACCCACGCAGACACAAGGAGAACGTGCAATCTCCACACAGACAATGACCCAAGCTGGGAATCGAACCTAGGTCCCTGGAGCTGTGAAGCAGCAGCGCTAACCACTGCGCTACCGCGCCACCCAAGGACACCAAGGTTATGAGCAATCCAGTTTACCTCAGTTACCAGGGAGAAGAATGGAGTCAGTGACTGGGAAATGGAATTTGTGTTGGGGACTGAGAAGAATGGGTAAGGTCTTCCAATAGCAAGTTGGAGAAAATTTCTGCTCACCCAGTACTGGATGGGTGTCAGCAGTTTGATGATTTTGAGATAGTGAAAGGGATGATAGAAATGATGGAGGGGGAGCATTACTGTTAGCAGCGTACATGGAAACGAAAGCTGTGCTTGTGGACGATGGCACTGAGGGACTGTAGATGAGCACAGATTTTTGGGAAACAGGTAGGGGGAGAGTAACAAGCACCCACTCCATATCTCTTGGACCAAAACCACGCTAAGGTCAAGAGTCCAGGGTCGAGGACAGATCCTGGAAAGTGCGGGTCTTGCTCACGAGACACAAATGTGGCAGCTCTGAAAACTGGGATTATGAATGAGAAATCAGGACAACGGGGATCAATCTCTACCTCTTTAAATGTACGGAGTCGCTGCAAAGTCTTCTGCCGCTCCTGGTTGACCCATTCCCTTCTCCTTTTGTCTTCCTCCCTTTTCTGATCACGTTTCTGTGGAAATACAGCTTTATAGAGTGAGTCTGAATGAAAGAGCTCCCCATATCACCCCTTACATCCATGCTGTGTGTTCACTCACCGCCTGGATAATGTGGTGTTGGCGCATGCGTTCCTGGTTTCCTTGCTGCTGCTGCTGCTTTGTTTTTTGAGATTCCTCACACTGATCCTATTGACAGGAAGGTGCCATTAGAGTCTGTCGGTGAAGATGGAATCCAATAACTTGACTTTCTAGACAATATATCTTGTGGGATCTTCCTGGTTTTTCTAAGTCTCAACCATGCAAGTCAAAGTGAGATTCATAAATTAGTGGAAGCTACTTGGAAAGGATTTGATGAAAATGGTGCCATGAATTACACACAGGCAGTGCTTCAAGTTGTTTCCTGTGTAACAAAAGGCTCTACTACCTGCTCTCCTGTACTGCTTCATTTTGATCTGAAGCTAACCACACACCCATCCCAATCTACTATCAGGGCACAACGTTGTTTTCTGGAGGATACCTTGCCAACCTAAAAGCACAAACTTCATCAACTAACACAGCATTCCATCTATATCCTCTACACAATATTAGAGAATAGCAAAGTAACACGGAAACAGGAGGGAAGCCCATACAAAGTACCCGGAACACCAGTGACCAATCCACCAAAAGACACTGAGAGGGATTAATAGCAATACTAATAATTATGGAGGAAAATGATAGCTATATTAATAACTGTGTCCAGTGAAAAGAGTTAACAGAGAAATCATAAAAGCCTAAACAATGTTTAACTGCAGGATAGTAGGCAGCTAGTTCCAGACACCCGACCTTCAGACGAGGAACAGGAAAGATGCTGTGCTGGGAAAAGGCCTTTAATTCGGGCACTGGACAAGAGAGTGCTCTAATATCCAAACACAGCTGGGATTCCTAAAAGGTAGGGGAAATCAATACTCAACGGAGGCAAGTAAAAATCTCACATCAATTGGACAGTATAATCAAGCAAGTGTAAGGTGATTGTGATTGGTTTTAAAACTGCTTTTATATAATGTAACCTTAATTAATAACTATGATTGGATGTAGATAACTCCTATTCTGTTATTGGTGTATGCTAATTACTTGTAATCGAAGCTGAGACTTTAATTGTCTATGTGTACTTCTAAATTTTTCACTCTGAATGACTTCATTTGGCATCCTGTAACTACAGTGTTTAATAAATCATCTTAAACCACTCTGGCTTGTTCTGGCTACTTGAGCGGAACAATAGTTACGAATACAATAAGGAAACCATCGTAACAGCTCCGTAACACATTGCTTTGCTGAATGAAGTCAGCAATTGTTGTACATCATCTCACATTTACTAAACATGTTATTTGGCATTGGATTCTTTCTTTTGAATACCTCAAATATAAAACCTTTAACGAGGCACTTTGCCTGTAAGATATTGACAAATCAGGATTATTGAAACATTCAAGATTCTGGAGGAATTGGACAGTGTAGATGCTGAGAGGATGTTTCTTCTTGTAGGGGGAATCTAGAACTAGCGGGTCACAATCGCCCATTTAAGATGCAGTGAAGAGGGATTTCCTCTGAGACGATCATTTATCTTTGAAATTTTCTTCCTCAGAAAGCAGAAGGGACTGGGTTACTGAATATGTTCAGGGCAGAGTTGTATAGGTTGCTGATTGACAAGGGAGTCAAGAGTTATGGGGAACAGGCAGAAAAACGTAGTTAAAGCTATAATCAGATCAACAATAATTTTAGTGATGGACTGAAAGAAGTGCTCCTCCTCTTAATTCTTATGTTCTAAAATGTAATGAACAATCCATTTCTGGATGGTTTGTAGGCCAGAGAAAACTAGCAACCACTGAGAAAGCTTTGTGCAAAAAAAAGCCAATTTATAGCCCAAGGGCATCCACAAGGTGTAAGTGACGTTCGAAGTTTAACTGATATAAAAAGAAATGCTGAGGGCACCATTCTTACTCCGTTGAAATGGAGATGAAAGATCCAGTGCATCCTTGGCCTGATCTGGTCAGAGGGCCACTGAAAACAAGGCAATTCCCTCACCCAAGAAACAATTAAACACGGTCAGTGGGTGGGTAAACTCCCATTCAGGTTAGAGGTTGACACAGGATTGATTGGCTGAACAAAAGTCACTTGAGAGAAAATAATCTTTGCTGATAAGATTTATGAAATTGCAATTCTGGAAGCTGCGGCGGTGTGAGAAGTAGAGGGACTCAAATTATCGAAACAAAGTATCTCAGTTACAGTGGATTTCACCAATTACCCGCTTATTTCTCAAATAGGATCGACGTGCACCAATACGACCTCGCTTCGTCTCCAGCTGGTGAGCCTTGTGCCATAATTTCTTAATTTCTACTGAGCGGGTGTCGTGTACCAGCCCCTGCTGCTCAGTCTGAAGCTGTTCAGGATCTTCATAGGTATCATAATAAATCACCTCCTCCTCTTTTTCTGCAATCAAAGAGCAGTGAAGAATTTCTATTGGCTGGCAGTATTTTTCTCTCTCAATCCGAGTACATTTTTAACTCATATTTTTGGTGTCTTTTTACTCATTATTTCTGGTTTGTGTTTCTCACCCTCTCAGTTATGAACCCTAGCTCCCTACTCGCTCCAGTCTGTTTGATATTTAGATGTGCCCCAGGGTAATAACATGGAACATTCCTTTAGTGACTGATTCTAGTCAGTGTCTTCCTCCACATCTTTGATGAGCTGTCAAATGGTAATACACTGAACCTGGCTCCTGGCTTTAAAACACCAGCAAACTGATTGAAAAATGACAAATGGATAAATAGCAAACAAGCATTTGCAATAGATACAAAATGGTCTCAATTCCTTACAGTGACAGAGAATATTCCAGAACTCCAAAACTGAACACTTCACAATGGCAGCGAACGTTTGCCTTGTTCCTACCTGCTGAGTGTCAGTTTCTGTTTTTATTTGAGATAACAGTGTATTTGGTTCAAAATGTTATTTTCAAAGTAATGAACAGAAATATGTCGAAAAATTCTCAGATTCATAGAATCCCTAGAGTGCAGGAGGAGGCCATTCGGCCCATCAAGTCTGTACCAACTCTCCTATAGAGCATCCCACCCAGGCCCTATCCCCATAACTCTATGTACTTACCCTGCTAATCCCCTTATCATACATATCTTAGGACACTAAGGCACAATTTACTCTGGCCAACCCATTTAACCTGTACACCTCTGGACAGTGGGAGGAAATCGGAGCACCGGGAGGAAACCCACACAGATACAGGAAGAACATGCATAAAAACATAGAAGCTGCAGCAGAAGGAGGCTATTTGGCCCTTCGAGTCTGATCCACCATTCATTACGATCATGGATCCAACTCACCAATAGAAACATGATGTTGACCAACCATGCAAACTACACAGTCACCCAAGGCCAGATTTGAACCTGGGTCCCTGGTGCTGAGGTTTCAGTGCTAACCAGTGCGCACTGTGATATCTCAACTTCCCACAGAAGGTTCTAAAATGAGAACCATTTGCTAGTTCAATATTGATAGGGTAGTAACCTGAGAAAAACATTTATAGGATGTTATAGTTACAACACTGCTTCCAGACACCAACCAGCTCACTGTGAATTTCCAAAAGATAAATTAAAATTGTCCAAAGATGATCAGAGTAACGAGGGAGGTTGGTTAAATTCTGGTTAGTAAATTACACATGAATGCCAGTGTCATCTCAATTGTATTCTGCTCCTGCTTAGTGCTGCGAGCACTGAATGAGGTGCAGATCGACAACACTGTCTGTGATTTTATTTGTTCGTTCGAGGGACGTAGGTATCATTGATGAGGCCAGCCTTTATTGCCCATTCCTAACTTCTCTTGAGAAGGTAATGGTGAGCTGCCTTCTTGAACTGCTGCAGTCCATGTGGTGTAGGTACACCCAGTGTCACTGGGTCAAAATCACAGGGAGTTCAAGGATTTTGACCCAGTGAAACTGAAGAACAGAGGAGAGAATGAAGGCCAATACTCTCAAGGTATTATCCTTCAGATGATAGATCCTCAGTTGAATGTATCTACCCATTCTCTAGTTAATACTTACTTCAAACATCCGCTGACATTATTCCTGATGTCCGGGCACAACGTCCTCTTTCAAACACCAAAAGTGTAACAGAATCACGAGCCTCTGTGCTGCTTGCTTTCTTACTCAGCGGCCAGCATCTTGGAAATGTGACATTGCTGAGAGCGGTTATGACATTAAGCAAAGCCAAACATCACTTTTGCCCTAATACACATCAATCCCCTCTCCTCTCAGTGGCAGACACAAGCTTCAGAGGCACCTGAAAGGGTAAGCAGGTTACTCAGAATAAACTCACCTCGAATCTGTCTGCGAATGGTATCCAACTGTGCAAAAAGGAGCAGCTCCTCATACTTCAACATTTCCAGCTGAATATTGTACAGTTCCAGCTGAGTTTCATAATACTGTATCTCTAACGTGTCCACCATCTCCGCTGCTCCCTCAGTTTCAAGATGTTCCATCTAAAATTAAAGCAAGAGTTTTACAGAGAATGTTTCACGCTTGCAGAGAGAAAAATTATTCAATGCGACCAACAGGTGTTACCTTGTGTTGAATCTCGACTTTTCTGCGATTGAGGCAAAGCTCTTTTGCCCTGGTGTGTTGCAAGGTTTCCTTTGCAAACATGAACTTCAGTTTCTCCAGCCTGGGTGCAACACTGCTCCAGGCAGCTTTGCCAAAATGATTTTGATCATCCTCCATCTGTTTCTGCATGGCTGCAGGGCGTGTGAAAAACATCAGGTAACAGAGTTTCATTACGGACACATTCATAAATCTCCCACCGAGTACTTAGCCCTCACTCTGTGTCAGATTATAAAGAGATGCTACTGAGACTGTACAGAATGGTCACTGCCCACACCAGACACATGTAAAAGGAGATTGTAAAGTAAGTGCACAATTAAGTTTGAGCGCACACCTTTGCTCTCTTTATCTTGTGATTCCCTGTGAGACTAAAAATCTGTCAATTCCATTGATGGAATAGAGTGTGCTGGACATACGGTAGCTTATTAATGCACCGACTATGTGCTTGCTTCCTTTCTCAGGGACAAATAATTGTGCCATTAGAGAACATAAAACAACACCACAATAACAAGTTATACTTTTAAATATCTGAGAATAACCACATGCAGTTCATCAGCTTACCATTCATTTGTGGGACATGGGCATCGCTGGCGGGGCCAGCAGTTATTGCCCATCCCTAGATGCCTGAGGGAAATTGAGAATCAACCACATTGCAGTGGCTCTGGAGTCACATGTAAACCAGGCCAGGTAAAGACAGCAGACTTCTTTCCCTCATTCCCACATTAGTGAACCGGATGGGTTTTTCCAGTAATCAACAATAGTTTCATGGTCATCAGTAGATTCTTAATTCCAGCAATTTTTTTTTTATTGGATTCAAATTCCACCACCTGCTGGGATTTGAATCCGCCTCCCCCAGATCATTAGCTGAGTTTCTGGATTAATAGTCTAGAAATAATATCACTGGGCCTCCCCGTTTACACCCGAGTTTCCGTATAAACGCACAAAGTAACTTCCGAGCTCCCCCGTATTGGATTTGGAGGTTTCCCGAAGCTGGGGAACCCCTCTCAGAATATCACCGGTAAGGCTGGCATGGCAATTACCCAGAAGTGAAAACTTTCCAATTGCCTACACTAAGAAGCACCCCAAAATGTGATTTAAATCATAAACTTCGGACAGTTCTGACAGAGTTACACCAATAGTTACACAGAAAATGTTAGAAGAAATAAAACCTCTGGGTAACTATTGGAAATACCCAGACCTAACCCCCCCACCCCTCTGACCTCCAGCATCCTCCCCCACCCACCCTACTCCTCAAGAATTGCTGCAGCATGAACGTCACCCGGCTGGGGTCGAAGCATCAGGCAAGACAGGCAGGGAAGAAGCCAAGGTGACAATCCAAAGCTGATTGCCACTCCGAGGATGTTATCCTCAACTTTCCCTCCCGCAGCTACACACAGAAATGAAACAACCCTCCCTTCCATCTTCCTCATTGCATCATCCACATGTTCACCTGAACCTCAGCTCACCAGGACAAGACTCCCTCCTCCTGGGGTACATCAGCATCTTTACTGTTATAAATCACTACAATCACATGGAATCAAACACTTCCCAATATTGTAAATCAGAGACTGCTTCTCAAGCTGTCTCGACTCTGATCAGATTTACCTGCCAGTGCTTTCACAGTTTCTTTAAAGTAATCCACCGTTATGTCCTGGATGGAGCAAACCGCTTCCTGCATCCTCCTGGTCCACTCCTCTACATCTTTCTGCAGGCTTTGAATCCTCCTTGGACCCAACTCGTCAAACTCCAGGGATTTCTACAATGATAAAAGAGCCAGTCACCTTTTAGATAAAACCGTGGGAATCTGATTTGAAATAATGATTGTTAGTGATGGTGCTTGAGAGCAGGAGGCATGCATAGGGACAATTAGAGCTACAGCCGTTTCTGTGATACAAACACAAAACAGTCACACGGTTTACATGGACAATCTAGAAAGGGGAATCCCAAAGCACAGACCAAACCATTCTCAGTACACAGAGGCAATGAGTGTGAGCACAATGTAATTAGCTGCAACTGTTTAGACTCTCGGGTAAATATATTTGGATTGTTGAGGTTGAGTGTGAATGGAATTCAGTGACACAAAATAAAATCTCCTCAAGCACTAAGATTTTCAGCCTTGAATATTCCCCCAAAAAACAGCATTCATTCACCTTGATAAATCGGTTAAGGAAGTCATTTTACAATAGATTAAAATTTAGAATTTTTTTCCTTCCTCGCGTTTTAATTTCTGAAGAGGAATTTCATCCCCCTGGACAATGAGTCCCCCATCTCCCCTGACCCAGTGTAGCCAACCCTGATGCCAGGTGCCAAACCCAGCCCAGTCATGCCATCAGCTGGATATTGTGCTGTGTCAGAATTTTCTTCCTCAATGTTCAGATATTGGGTCATTGCTACAAGGCATTTCAGGTAACAGCAAAATACTGTGGATGCTGGAATCTGAAACAAAAACAGAAAATGCTGGACAATTTCAGCAGGTCTGACAGCATCTGTGGAGAGTGAATAGAGCCAACATTGAAAGTCAGGATCACCCTTCACAGCTAAGATTAAAGAAAATCAGAGGTTAAAAGTGTGCATTAATTGATCAGAATGTGGGAAAGGCAAAACAGAGGTACAGATGGTTATAGTAGTAAGTCTGAAAGAGGGGATGGGGGGGTGCAAGGAGAGCAGGAATGGAAAACTGGAAAAATGGAAGTGAGAAAGAAGGGTGATGAAAATGGATTAACAGATGAAAAGGAGGAAGAGAATGAAATCAAATAAATGGAAAAGGGGTGAAGGGGAGAGTTCAGACTCGGAAGTTACTGAACTCAGTCCAGAAGGTTGTAAAGTGCCCATTTAGAAGATGAGGTACCCTGTTTAAAAAGGGTAGCAGGCAAAAGGCAGGGAATTATAGGCCGGTTAGTTTAACGTCTGTTGTAGGAAAAATGCTTGAATCCGTAATCAAAGAGAAAATAGCGAGGCATCTTGAGAAGAATTGTTTGATAGAGCAGACGCAGCACGGATTCGTTAAGGGGAAGTCGTGTCTGACGAATTTATTGGAATTCTATGAGGATGTGTCTAGTGTGGTGGATAGAGGGGAACCGGTGGATGTGGTGTTTCTCGATTTTCAGAAGGCGTTTGATAAGGTGCCGCACAAAAGGTTGTTACAGAAGGTTAGGGGGCACGGAGTTGGGGGTAAGGTGTTAGCGTCGATAGGGGATTGGCTGTCAAATAGGAGGCAGAGAGTGGGTGTCAATGGGTGCTATTCGGATTGGCGGTTGGTGACTAGTAGAGTGCCCCAGGGATCGGTGCTGGGGCCTCAGCTATTTACCATTTATATAGATGATCTGGAGGAGGGAGCCGAGCGTAAGGTGTCGAAATTTGCCGATGACACAAAGATAAGCGGAACAACAAATTGTGCGGAGGGTGTGGAAAGTCTGCAGAGGGATCTAGATAGGCTGAGCGAGTGGGCGAGGACCTGGCAGATGGAATACAATGTTGGCAAGCGTGAGGTTATCCACTTTGGTAGGAATAATAGTAGGGAGGACTACTACTTACAGGGCGAAAAGCTGCAGCATGCTATGGTGCAGAGGGACCTGGGGGTCCTTGTGCCTGAGTCGCAAAAACTCAGCCGACAGATGCAGCAGGTGGTCAGGAAGGCAAATGGGATGCTGGCCTTCATAGCGAGGGGGATTGAATATAAAAGTAGGGAGGTCTTGCTGCAACTGTACAGGGCACTAGTGAGGCCGCAGCTGGAGTACTGTGTGCAGTTTTGATCGCCGCACTTGCGCAAGGATATTTTGGCCTTGGAGGGAGTGCAGAGGAGGTTCATTAGGCTGATACCGGAGTTGAGGGGGTTCAGCTATGAGGAGAGGCTGAATAGACTGGGCTTGTACTCGTTAGACTTTAGAAGGATGAGGGGGGATCTCATTGAGACGTATAAGATGATGAAAGGGATGGATAGGGTAGAGGTTCTTCCCACTCAGAAAGGACAGCAGGACTAGAGGGCACAGCCTCAATGTAAGGTGGGGGGGGGGGTAGTTTAGAACAGAGTTGAGGAGGAACTTCTTCACTCAAAGGGTGGTGAACCTCTGGAATTCTCTGCCTGTTGAAGTGGTGGAGGCTACCTCGCTAAATATATTTAAGATGCGGGTAGATAGGTTTTTGGCAGGCAAGGGGATTAAGGGTTATGGGGAGAAAGCGGGAAAGTGGAACTGAGCCACTTCAGATCAGCCATGATCTTATTGAATGGCGGGGCAGGCTCGAAGGGCTAGATGGCCTACTCCTGCTCCTATTTCTTATGTTCTTAGGTGCTGTTCCTTCAGTGTGCATTGGGGTCAAATAGAATGTTGCAAAAGACCAAGTACAGACAAGTGATCAAAACGGCAGAGTGGTTTGTTGAAGACATTTCAGGAACTGAAGTCAGTCTGACCTGGATTCAAGAACCAATGCTCCAAATAATCTATTCTCGTTAAATGTTTGGTGACAGGTTTTAACATTAAGTTATGAAACATGTTGTCACTGTCCAGCACCAGATTCTTCTAGATTAAGCATATAGAGCATCTTCACCCTACTGTGGCATTCCAGCAATAGTTAACAGCTTCGGAAACTTGTATTGGGCTGTATCCAGTGACAGTTAAAGACAGGTCCTTATTGCTGGATTAAATTTCAATCCACATGCCGAGATTTTGGTGTTAAAGCACCTGCTCCAGTCATTCTTTAAGAGGCTGAGAGATTGTTTCCACTGTTCAGGGAGTCCAAGTACAGGGGACACCGCCCAAAGCACGCCCACGACACGGGGACACCGCCCAAAGCACGCCCACGACACGGGGACACCGCCCAAAGCACGCCCACGACACGGGGACACCGCCCAAAGCACACCCACGACACGGGGACACCGCCCAAAGCACACCCACGACACGGGGACACCGCCCAAAGCACGCCCACGACACGGGGACACCGCCCAAAGCACGCCCACGACACGGGGACACCGCCCAAAGCACGTCTTAAACAAGGGGGCACAGTCTCAGGATAAGGGAGAAATGTCTTCACTCAAAGGCTGCTGAATCTTTGGAATTCTCTATCCCAGAGGATTGTTAATGTTCCATCTGTGGTATTGACAGATTTTTAATCTCACAAGGAATAACAAGATATGGAGATCAAACAAGAAAATGGAGTTAAATTCCAAGATCTACCATGGCATTAAATGGCAGAGTGTTGTTTGTTCTCACTGGGGCGACAAAGGTTGAGGGGCGATCTGATAGAAGTCTACAAGATTATGACAGGCATGGACAGAGTTGATAGTCAGAAGCTTTCTCTCCAGAGTAGAAGAGCCAATTACTAGGGGGCATTGGTTTAAGGTGCGAAGGGCAAGATTTAAAAGAGATGTACGAGGCAGATTTTTTTTTTTTTACACACAGAGTGGTGGGTGCCTGGAACTCATTGCCAGGGTAGTGGAAGTGGATACAATAGTGACCTTTGAGGGGTGTCTTGACAAGTACATGAACGAGATGGGAATAGAAGGATATGGTCCCCAGAAGGGTAGGGGGTTTTAGTTAAGGCAGGCAGCATGGTTGGTGCAGGTTTGGAGGGCCACAGAGCCTGTCCCTGTGCTGTAGTCTTCTTTGCTCTTTGTTTCAGAAATGGCTGGAAACACTGGGCACTGCAAAGGCTTTGGGTCCTGACAATAGCAACTTATGCTCTAGAACTTGTCACTCCCACAGCTAAACTGTTCCAGTGCAGCCACAACACTGGCATCTACCCAGTAACGAGGAATATTGCCCAAGTACGTCCAGAACATGAAAAGTAGGACAAATCCAACCCAGCCAATTACTGCGCTATCAGTACACTCCCAATGATCAGTGAAGTGATGGAACGAGAACCAACAGTGTTATCAAACAGCACCTGGTCAGCAATAACCTTCTCGCTGATGCTCAGTTTGGGTTCCATCAGGGTCATTCAACTCTTGCCCCCATTACAGACTTGATTCAAACATGGACAAAAGAGCTGAATGCCAGATGTGAGGTGAGAGTGACTGCCCTCAATCCTAAAGCAGCATTTGACCCAGTGTGGCATCAAGGAGCCCTAGCAAAACCGGAGTCAATGGGAACCAGGGGATAACTCTCCATTAGTTGGAGTTATACCTGGTACAACTGGAAAACCACAGAGCTCTCTGAGATTCTAGGGGTTGGAGAAGGTTACAGAGATAGGGAGAGTTGAAGGAGCTAGGAGGTTACAGAGATAGGAACAGTTATAGAGGTTGGAAAAGGTTAAAGAGATAGGGAGAGTTGTAGGAGCTAAAGGATATTACAGAGATAGGAAGAGTTGTAGGGGGTTTAGGAAGGGTTGTTGGGGCTGAAAATGATTACAGAGATTGGGAGGGTTGTAGGGCCAGGGCAGGAGGGGTTGGGCGAACCACTATTGGTGTGAGTTTAGTCTACAAAATTATGAGGGACATAGACAGGAAAGAATTTTCCTCTTTAGTGGGGAGGTTGATAACCAGAACCTTTTCACCCAGAAATCTGGAATTCACTGCCTGAAAGGATGGTAGAGGCGGAACACTCAACATAAAAGCAGCATTTAGATGAGCACTTGAAATGCCATAGCATACAAGGGAATAGACCCAAGTGCTGGAAAATTAAAACAGATAGGTGTTGATGGCTGGTACAGACACAAAGGGCTGAAGGGCCTCTTCTTATAGTGATAAAGCTTTATGACACTGTAAAGAGAAATGTATGTGATGGTTGGAGGTCAATCATCTCAGCTCCAGGACTTCACTGCAAGAGTCCCTCAGGGTAGTGTCCCAGACTCTACCATCTTCAGCTGCTTCATCAATGACTTTTCCTCCATCAGGGTAAAAGTGGGGATGTTTCCAAATGACTGCATAATGTTCATAATTGCGACTCAGATGCTGACAAAGTCCATGTCCAAATGCAGCAAGTCCTGGACAACATCCAGGCTTAAGCTGACAAGTGGCAAATAACAATCATGCCGCACTAGTGCCAGGCAATGACCATCCCCAACAAGACATTCAATGGCATCACCACCAATGAATACCCCAGTAACAACATGCAGGGAGTTACCATTGGCCAGAAACTGAATTAAACTTGCCATATAAATACTGCGGCCACCAGAACAGGTCAGAGGCTAGGAATCCTGCAGAGAGAAATTCACCTCCTGACCACACCCCACCACCTCCCAAGCCTGCCCACCATTTACAAAGCACTTGCCAAGAATGCAATGGAATACTCTCAACTTGCCTGGATGAGTGCTGTTCCAACAACACTCAAGAAGCTATCCAGGACAAAATAGCCTTGCTTGATTGCTACCCCTTCAACAAACATTCAATCTCTCCAATACCAACGAACAGTGACAGCAGTGTCTACCATCTACAAGATGCACTGCCAGAGCTCACCAAGGCTTCTTAGCCAGCATCTTCCAAACCCACGACCATTACCATCTAAAAGAACAAAAGCAGCAGTCACATGGAAACTCCACTACCTGGAATTTCCCCTCCAAGTCACTCACCAGCCTGACTTGGAAATATATCACGGTGCCTTCGCAGTTGCTGGATCAAAATCCTGGAACTCAGTCCCTGACGGAACTGTGGGTGTACCTACATCACATGAACTGCAGCGAGTCAAGGCGGCAACTCACTACCACCTTAAGGGCAACTAGGGGATGGGCAATAAATGCTGGCCTAGCCAGCAACACATATCCTGCAAAACAAATAAAAATAGCAGTCTCTAAGGGGTGTATGGTCGATACCTGCTCATATCTTGTGTTCAATTGTTACTACTGATTGAAGACATTCCTAGTTTTATAAAATGAACTGTAAAGAATAAGGATCCACAAACGTGCGCTGAATTACCAAGGCCTCCTGCTTATAGAATGAGGCACATTCTCTCATGTCCCGGAAAGGCTGAAGTAAATACTGGTAGAATTGTGTGGCCGCAGCGACCAATTCCTGATAGGCCTCATCTTCTTCTTGGTAAATGGTTTTCAGAGTTACCATATCCTTAGCGGCCTTGTGTTGGTGCAGAATCTGGAAGAGATAAGAAATAACAAGTGAATGACTCAGACCAGAGTTACCGCTCCTTAACACAACAGAGCGGCATCACCGCATCATTTATATATTAAAGGCTTCAAGAATTCTACATAAGGGAGACCCTAGCTGGGGGGAGGAAGTTGAGGGGATAAAAAACATCCAGCAGAGGTTTGGCGAAATTTGAACAGCATTTAGGAAGGACTATTACTTACATGGCGAAAAACTGCAGCATGCGACAGTGCAGAGGGACCTCGGGGTCCTTGTGCATGAGTCACAAAAACCCAGCCTACAGGTGCAGCAGGTGGTCAGAAAGGCAAATGGGATGCTGGCCTTCATCGCGAGGGGGATTGAATATAAAAGTAGGGAGGTCTTGCTGCAGCTGTATAGGGCACTGGTGAGGCCGCAGCTGGAGTACAATGTGCAGTTTTGGTCGCCGCACTTACGCAAGGATATTTTGGCCTTGGAGGGAGTGCAGAGGAGGTTTACTAGGCTGATTCCGGAGTTGAACTATGAGGACAGGCTGAATAAACTAGGCTTGTACTCGTTAGAGTTTAGAAGAATGAGGGAAGATCTCATTGAGACATATAAGATGATGAATGGGATGGATAGGATAGAGGTGGAGAGGGTCTTCCCACTCAGAAAGGGCAGGAGGACTAGAGGGCACAGCCTCAAGATAAAGGGGGGGGGGGGGGGGGGTTTAGAACAGAGTTGAGGAGGAACTTCTTCACTCAAAGGGTGGTGAATCTCTGGAATTCCCTGCCCGTTGAAGTGGTGGAGGCAGCCTCGCTAAATATATTTAAGACGCGGGTTGATAGGTTTTTGATAGACAAGGGGATTAAGGGTTATGGGGAGAGGGTGGGAATGTGGAACTGAGACACGACAGATCAGCCATGATCTTATTGAATGGCGGGGCAGGCTCGAGGGGCTAGATGGCCTACTCCTGCTCCTATTTCTTATGTTCTTATTATTTAAGGACATTTACAGCAGCAAGTGAATTCAGGCAAGGTAGGAAACAGGTGATGGTAGGGTGATAGACACAGGCACTTTTAATGCTGGTGAATACAGAAGCTAAGGTCAATAGGGCAGTGAGGTCATGAAGTGTCTGGTTTAGTGGACCAATTGGCTATCTGTTGAGTGCAAAAGAGATTCTCTAACATGGGTCTAGTGTTATTAGTAGATGTTATTTAATATCAGCTAGCAGCTGGGTCACTGAATATTTTTAAGACCGAGTTAGAGAGATTCTCAAACAAGGGGGTGAACAGTTACAGTTGTTGTCAGGAATGCAGCGTTGAGGCCACAATCAGATCAGCCACGATCTTATTAAATGGGGGAGCAGACTCAAGGGGCAGGAGGTATTGGGTAAACCCAGAGTCGGTGTGAGTTTGGCCTAAAAATTATGAGGGACATAGATAGCAAAGAACTTTTCTCTTTCATGGAGAGGTTTCTAATAGAGGAGGATTTAGGAAGAGGCGACACACACTGGCAATGTAAGACTCCACTGGCACACAGACTGAAAGTGTTAAAGAAGTTATTGATGTTGGTTGGCAGAAGTTGAAAGTCTGCTTTGCTCTCAGTTATTGTTTCGAGTGGGCGGAGGACAGGAAGAGAAGAATTAAGTCGATGTTTTCACAGTTTTATCATCTTCCTTTGCACTATCCTGGGACACAAACCAGCTGCAGATTTTTTCATCACAACTAACAAGGAGTGCAAGTGAAGATTGGGGGGGGGTCCCATCGATTCCATCGAGGGCCCACCTTCCCTGTAGGGGGGTGGGGGGGAGGACATGGACCAAACCAGCTTGCTACCCTCAGAAGTCAGGCCAGTCAGATCAGTTCTGGGAATGGGGAGTGGGGCTGATCCCATTTGACACCCCAACAGCTGTGATCAAGCAGTTGCTGTACAGCACACAGCTCACTCCCTGGCTGTGTTTCATTTCTTTCCTTTTGATTCACAGTAACAAGTTGCATTTATATAGCATCTTCAATGTTGCACAGAAGAGGTAGCAAATCAGATCAATAGAATGGTGGCACAGTGGTTAGTACTGCTGCCTCAGTGCCAGGGACCTGGGTTCAATTCCAGCCTTGGGTAACTGTCTGTGAGGAGTCAGCAGGTTCAACCAGTGTCTGCATGGGTTTCTTCTGCACACTTGTTTCCTCCCACAATCCAACGGTTTGGTGGATTGGGTATCCCTTAGTGTCCCATGGTTTGTAGGATTAGTACGGTAAATACACGTGATTACAGGGATAGTGAAACCAAAAGAGAAAATGCTGGAAAATCTCAGCAGGTCTGGCAGCATCTGTAAAGAGAGAAAAGCGCTGACGTTTCGACTCCAGATGACCCTATTTCTGTTATGGCAAAATCACCGGTGCCGAACAGGCTGTGAAAATATTCTCGGTGATGTCTCTATCCATGTTAGGAAAGACATTTGATTTTATGTTAATAGTTAATTAAATGATGATTACATCGCTGCAACTTTAACAGAGTAGATGTTGGGCCTTGAGGGCTGTGGACAGGTTTGTCTCAGTGTTTTGTGTGGGTACATGACATCGGGTTATCTGAAATAGATCACGAACACTTCATGCAGTCTGAGAGTTGTAGTGTTTATCTGCGAGAGTCAAGTTGCACATTCTCAGCCTCTGACTGACGCTAGCAGCTGATTGTGTCAAATATACATCTGTGGATCATCGCTCCATCTGATCAGAGGAAACTGCTCCCCATACCCTTGACTGCCCAGTAGAGCAAGAATATATAATACATTCAGTGACCACCGTGTCATCTCACTAATCCTCTCACCTCACACCATACTCTACCCACCCCCTCAACCCTCTCCCCCCTCATCCTCACCTCCCTGAGTCTCTCCCGGCTCCGGGCCAGTCTCTGTTCCAGGCTTTTCCTCCGGAACTCGGTCAGATTCTCGAAATATTCCCCGTCCGCGGCTGTGGGGAACACCGACTCCAGGAGGATGCGGCGGCCGCACAGCTCGGCGGCGGCGTCCAGGTAGCGCTCGAGCTGCCGGCAGACCGGCTCGATTCCGGCTCCCGGCGCCGGCTCCTGGGCCAGGGAGCGGCCGGGGAACAGGAGACCCCAGAGGCCGGGGGGCCGGAGCTCCGGCAGCGCCGGGAAGCAGGGCTCCAAGGCCGAGCAACCGGCCGCCAGCTGCCGGTGGATGGAGGCCAGCTCCTCCGGGCGGTAGAGCGCAGCCCAGCTGGACTGGGCCTCAGCTGAAGCCTCGGTCTCCGCTCGGGCGGCGCCCCGCTGCCGGCCGCGGCTGTGACAGGTGACGGCGAACTTCCCTTCCACTTCATTCCAGGCCACCAAGAACCTCAGGCGACTCCTGTCCGCCTCGACGAACGCATCGGCCTTGATAGCGACCCAGCCCTCCAAACTGTCCGGCTGCTCCGAGTCCATCAGCCCAAGGCCTGCGGCCTACTGCCTGGCCCCGCCTCCTCACCCTGACCACCCTCACGGCCCCGCCCCCTCATCCTGACCACCCTCACGGCCCCGCCCGTCGCGCCATTGGCTGGTTCATCCTGACCCCGCCCAAAAACCCCGGACCGCCCCGCGCTCTGGCTCCACCCCTCACACAGTCCCCGCTCCCACAGTGACCTCTCTCTCACACTGGCCCCGCCCCTGGCACTGCCTCCCCAGCCCTTCACAACTGACCACGCCTCTTGCACTAACCCCGCCCCCGCACGCTCACACTGGCTCCACCTCCCACGCTGCCCTCGACCCCGTCACACTGACCCGCCCCCTCACACTCACCTCCGCCTCCTCGCTCTAACCCCGCCCCTCACTCTAACGGAATCGGGAGTGGCGCCTGATTTCCAGTTCGGTACCTCGCAGCTGAGTAACTCCAGAATCTGATCCCCAGCTCAGCCCATTGCACTTGATTTCATTTCTACTTTTTATCTCATTTGTTTACTTATATCACTTTTTATTCTTATTTCTGTTTCCCACTGGGAAATACTGCTGTCCAGCTTGTCTCCGTGGCCGTGGGCGCATTCCTTCATACTTTGCGCCTTCTGCCATTACGACATTCCCACCTCTTATAGCCCCCCCACAGGATTTACATAGACAAATTGGAGTTGGGCACCAAGTGTAGTGTGTCAAAATTTGCAGATGACACTAAGAGCAAAGTATGCAAAGGAATATAGATAGTCTAAGTGAATGGGCGAGGGTCTGGCAGATGGAGTACAGTGTTGGTCAATGTGAAGTCATCCATTTTGGTAGGAACAACCGCTAAATGGACTATTATTTCGAAGGTAAAAATGGTGGCATGCTGCTGAGCAGAGGGTGTTCTTGTGCAGGAATCGCAAGGAGTTGGTTTGCAGGTGTAACAGGTAATTAAGAAGGCAAATGGAATTTTGTCCTTCATTGTTAAAGGGATGGAGTTTAAAGACAGTGAGGTTATGTTGCAGCTGTATAAGGTGCTGGTGAGGCCACACTGGAATACTGTGTACAGTTTTGGTCTCCTTGAGAAAGGATATACTGGCACTGGAGGGGGTGCAAAGGAGATTCACTAGGTTGATTCTGGAGTTGAGATGGTTGGCTTATGAGGAGAGACTGAGTAGACTGGGACTATTCTGTTTGGAATTCAGAAGAATGAGGGGAGATCGTATAGAAACATATAAGATTATGAAGGAAATAGATAAGATAGAAGCAAGGAAGTTGTTTCCACTGGCGGGTGAAACTAGAACTAGGGGACATGGCCTCAAAATAAGGAGAAGCAAATTTAGGACTGGGTTGAGGAAAAATTTCTTCACACAAAGTGTTGTCAATCTGTGGAATTGACACAGATTGACAACACTGTTGAAGTAGTGAGGCTACTCATTGAATGCTTTTAAGACACATAGATAAATTTTTGAACAGTAAAGGAATTAAGGGTTATGGTGAGCGGGTGGGTAAGTGAAGCTGAGTCCACAAAAATATCAGCCGTGATCTTATTGAATGGCGGAGCGGGCTTGAGGAGCCAGATGGCCTACTCCTGCTCAAGTTATGTTCTTATAAACATCTTCGATTTTCTTTGTCTTTAGCTCTGAGTCTAGCGAGTCACCCAGACTTGAAACATTGGCTCAATATCTCTCTGACAGATGCTGTCAGACTTGCTGAGATTTTCCAGCATTTTCTGGTTTTTTTTGCGTCCTACTCCTTACTCTAGACACCCCCCCCATCACCACCACCACTACCATGCAGTTAGAGGAGACAACATCCAGTCTGTCCGGCCCTTTTATACCTTTCAGTGAGATCCTCTCTCACTCTTCTACATTCCAGTGGATACAATCAGGCGCAGTCGAATCAATCTCATATACATAGCTTCCTTTATCATCGAACCATAGAATCCTGACAGTGCAGAAAGAAGCCACCCGGCCCATCGGGTTTGCACCGACTTTCCGAAACTGGAGCCCCGGAGGAAACCCACGCAGACACGGGGAGAACTCCACACAGACAGTGACCCAAGACTGGAATTGAATCTGGGTCCCTGGCAGTGTGAGGCAGCAGTGCAAACCATTGTGCCACAGTGCTGCCCAACAATTTCACTACTCCTGAATTCTTTACCACAAAACAAAAACAGAAACAAAATCTTGCAGAAGATGGAAAACTGAAAATGCTGCAAATCTACAGCAGGTCTGACAACAGAGAAACAGAGTTAATCTTTCAGATTGTATTGAAAAGGAAACTCAGTAAGGTCTGAAACAATAAGGAACAATAACGTACAGTATGAGAAGACTCATGTGGGAGATGGTACTGTTTGATTTTGTGCTATAAAATTTGACAACTTTCCCAGGAGATCAATTTCCGTGCTGCTCTGTGCTACAGGAGGGATGACAATGTCACATTGGGCTACATAACAGGGTGATGTGCTCAATACGACAAGATTGGGATTGTGTGATCTAATTACAACCAAATTTTCAGGCATTGCAAGCACCAACTCTGCAAACAGGGACATAAAATTTTGCAAAAACATTTGCAAGTTTTAGCAGTGGGTTATATTTGAGGTTTCCCAGATCAATTGCTTTTTTATCTCTGTTCTAATTTTCACTACCTAATGGGAAGGCCAGCTGACCAGAGTAGGTTGATGGAGGAGTGTTCTGAAACTCCAGTTCTCTTTCTGATGCTGACTGACCTGCAATTTTGACAAAGAATGGTTTTTTAACTTTCTTCTATATTCTGCACTGTATCGGGGACTCTGGTGCTCAACTTTTTCATTCCACCTAAGTCATAGGGAAAGATATTGTAATCGGTTTAAACACAGCAATGAGCTGATTCCTTTCTCAGTCTCTCTGGCTATTTGCATTCTGTATTTGGTCTGTAAAGAGTGACTGTTGCTTGCGTTGGCACAGTATTTCACTAACTGCTAGCACATCAATAGCTAAATATACCCCAGCTAGACTCCCAAATCCTGGGTGAGAGCAAGAGGGAGAGAGTGAGGATCGGAATGAGAAAGTGAAGGGGCTAAAGGACACAGAACAATCCTGCAATACTGATTCCTGGACAGGTATAATTGCTGAGTTATCTCTATTTCTGTGTGAATGAAACAATATTTCAATCACCAAAAGAGGGTCTCTGCGCACAGTTGCATTTCACATGAACAACTGCGGGCTAAATGTGAATGGAGCCTAAATATATGCCATAATATTAATTATAAATATATACCGTAATACTAAGTATAAATATATGCTGTAATATTGGGTATATAAGTATAGGATGTGGAGGCTTTGGAGAGAGTGCAGAAAAGGTTTACCAGGATGTTGCCTGGTATGATGGTATTAGATTGAATAAACCGGGATTGTTCTTCCTGGAAAGACGGAGGCTGAGGGACAACCTGATAGAAGTTTATAAAACCATAAGGGAGGTATAGATAGGTATGAATAGTTGGAAACTTTTTTCCAGGGATGAAATGACAATTACAAGGCACAAATTCAAGGTAAGGGGGGAAAGGTTCAGTAGAGATGTGCAGGGGAAGTTTTTTACGCAGAGGGTGGTGGGAGCCTGGAATGCGCTGCCAACTGAGGTGGTTGAGGCAGATATGTTAGTGACATTTAAGACTTATCTGGATAGACACATGAACAGGTGGGGAATAGAGGGATACAGGCGGTTGGTCTAGATAGGAGAGTGTGATCGATGCAGGCTTGGTGGGCTGAAGGGCCTGTTCCTGTGCTCTACTGTTCTTTGTTCTTTGTCTACCGTAATACTGAGCATAAATATACACCAAAATATTGAGTATAAATATAAACCGTAATATTGGATATATAAATATGTGTTGTAATAGTAAATATATAAATATGTACTTACAAGATAATGAAGGGGCTAGATAGAGTAGAGGTAGAGGGATTCTTTCCGCTTAGAAAGGAAAACAGAACTAGAGGGCACAGCCTCAAAATAAGGGGGGGGGGGCAGTTTAGAACGGACTTGAGGAGGAACTTCTTCACTCAAAGGATGGTGAATCTCTGGAATTCTCTGCCCATTGAAGTGGTGGAGGCTACGTCGTTAAATATATTTAAGTCATGGGTAGATAGATTTCTGATAGACAAGGGAATTAAGGGTTATGGGGAGAAAGCAGGAAAGTGGAACTGATCCACTGCAGATCAGCCATGATCTTATTGAATGGCGGGGCAGGCTCGAAGGGCTAGATGGCCTACTCCTGCCCCTATTTCTTATGTTCTTTCTGTAATATAAAAATGTTTTGTCATATTGCATATATAACTTTGCACTGATCTTTAGGTCTTAGAGATCAGTTTGTATTTCTAGATTTTATTTCTTTACCTGTAAGGAACAGATTGTGTATATTCCTCCTGCACACAGTCTCCTTTCCTGAATTAATTTAAGTTGGTAAGTTCAGACTGTGAACCCACAATGTAGGAAAGGGAACTGCACTCCTCAATGTGATTTCACATTTCTGTTCAAGTTGCCTGTAATTTACAAGAGGAAAGGATCAACTAAAGAGTGCTGAGAAGTCCACAGCTTTGTGATCCTGGTGAAGAGTCTGAGTAGACAACTGTGCAATTGTTTCAACACGAGGAGGAAGCAGACTGCAACATCATGGGTGGAATTTTATGAGAATAATTCCAAGAGTCCAGCTAGCATGAAAACAGGGAAGTTCCAGATCTGTTTTTTGAGAGAGTTTTTATGTCCAATCTTGTGTACAAAGAACATGAGAAAATGGGCGAGACCATTTTGAGCTACTACAGGCAGTGAGCGGGGCTTAATTCACAGCTAGGAGCAGAGGGAGCTATTGCGCATGTGCAGACCTCTGTCACAGGGGCCTATGGCCGATCATGTGACTTAGAATGCCCGAAAACGTACACCCTATCGCCCAACTGATTACCTTCCTTCCCCCCCACCAATCAGAGCTACAGAGTAGCAGCCAGCCCCCCCCCCCCACCGCGCTTACCCCACCAATCAGAGCTGCAGCGGGCCCCCACCACCCATTCGGACCACCCTGGCCTGGCTCTGCCCCCTCCAGAACCAGCCCCCATAGACCCCACCCCATTAGTGCTGTCCTCTGGCTCTTCTGAATAGGCAGTGCCAATATGCCAGGCTGGCATTGCCAAGGTGTCAGGCAGACACTGCCAGGTGGGCAGTGCCAATGTACTAGGCTGGCATTGCCAGGGTGGCAGCCTGGCAGTGTCATGATTGGCATTGCCCAAGGGGCACCCCCCATTGCCCTTGGCCTCCCCAAGGGGCTTCATGGCCTCCAGTTCTATCGGCGAGGGCAACATGACCGTTCCCCATTCATGGGGAGCAGGTGCTCTCCTTGCCAGAGAGAACCTCTTCCAAGAGGAAGTCAAGTGTATTTGTGCGCCTGTTCCCAATCTGTGTGCCAAAGATTGTTTGACCTTTGACTCCAACGTGGCCCCAAAAATCCAAATAGCTCCATCCCATCTTTGTAGATCAAACTGGCTACTTAGATTCTGAGGCCATTCTGAGCATTGCTATTTCACTGGAAAGAGAAAAATGGAGACAGAGGGAGGAACGGAAATATATTGAGATAGAGAAAGAGGGGATAGAACAGATAGAGGGAGTGGAAAATAGAGTGAGAAATTGACAAACAGACAGACAGAAATAGAGGGAGAGAGAGAATAAGACAGAGACATAGAAATACACACTGGAATTCCACTGCCACACCCACAGTGGAATTGGAGGGGGTGAAGGGCAGACTACAGAAATGTTTGTTGACCTCGGGTGGGAATTTCCGGGCTTGCTCGAGCAAGGCCATAAAATTCTGCCCACAGGGTCAGAGACTAGGGAGAAGGAATGAGGAGAGAGATGAAGAGGCAGCAGTGCTAAGGCACAGTGGTTAACACTGCTGCATCACAGCATTAGGAATTCAGGTTCAATTCCAGCCTTGGGTCACTATGTGGAGTTTGGACGTTCTTCCTGTGTCTACATGGGTTTCTTCCAGGTGCTCCGGTTTCCTCCCACAGTACAAAGATGTGCAGGTTAGATGAATTGGCCATGATAAATTGTCCCTTAGTATCAGGGGAACTAGCAGGGCAAATACATAGGGTTATGGGGATAAGACCTGGGTGGGATTGCTGTCGGTGCAGGCTTGATGGGCTGAATGGTCCCCTTCTGCACTTTAGGGATCCTGCGTAAAATAGACTTAATCATAGAGACAGAAAAGGAGACAGGGAGAAATATTGGGAAATCTGACACGGTCAGAGAGAGACAGGGAGAGAAAAACAGGTACAGCTTGATGTTAAATCCTCATAACGGATTAGAGTAACTAATATATCAAATTATTTTTAAAAAACATGATTCTAAAAATGTGAAGCCATTGTAGAGTGAATGACCTGTGGAATTGTTCAGAGCTGAGTGAAATGGTTTACTCGCTGCTAGACAAAGCTGTCCACCAGAAACAATCATTTGAAAAGTTATTTTTGCAGTTTGGGTTTTGTTAATGAACTTGGAGTCTGTGAAGAATGAGCTGGAGGTGTAATCGGTGCATTTAGCAATTTATCGAGGTGTGTATAAAAGACTGTTAGTGAAGTTAGAGTGTATGTTCACCCATGACCCTTCACCACCTGTCATAACCTTCTCAACACTGACATTCACAAACTACTGAAGTTAAATATAGAACAGAGAGCTACTGGAAACTGAGGATACATTGGAAGGAGAGAGATAGAGAGATATTAAATATAGAACAGATACACTGGAGGGAGAGAGATAGATAGAGATTAAATATAGAACAGATACACTGGAGGGAGAGATAGAGATTAACAGCCTAAACAAAATTATCAGTTTAAAATCAATGCTTCAAAAACACATTTGAACACACATTCATACACAGACCTCCCCAACATTCATTCACGCTCTCATTCACTCTCTCATTCATTTCCTCACTCACTCATTCTTTCATTCACGCACAAACTCACTCACATTCACTCTCTCACACACAAACTCACTTACATACTCACTGTCTCCCTCCAGTGTGTCTGTCCTATGTTTAACCTCTATCTCACACACAAACTCACTCACTCTCACTCAATCCTTCACTCACACACACAAACTCTCTGTCACACACAAGCTCACTCATTCTCACTCACTCCCTCACACACACACAAACTCACTCACACACTCACTCATTCATTCACTCTCTCACACATTCATTCACTCTCTCACACATTCATTCACTCTCTCACACACTCATTCATTCACTCTCTCACACACTCATTCATTCACTCTCTCACACACTCACTCATTCATTCACTCACACACACACACACACACACACAACTCACTCACACACACAAACTCATTCACACTCACTCATTCTCCCTCACACACAAACTCACTCATATTCACTCATTCTCACTCTCGCACTCACTCATTAACACCCCCCCTATCGATCTGTGAAGTGAAGATGCCGGCATTGGACTGGGTTGGGCACAGTAAGAAGTCTCACGACACCAGGTTAAAGTCCAACAGGTTTATTTGGTAGCATGAGCTTTTGGAGCGCTGCTGCTTCATCACGTGAGTAGCTACTTTCAGGCAACTTTCTGAAAGCTCATGCTACCAAATAAACCTGTTGGACTTTAATCTGGTGTTGTGACACTTCTTACTGTGCTCATCGATCTGCAGATCTTTCGTTACAATGTGCCCAATGGTTACAGTTGAGGTTTCTGGATGTGTTTCAAATGTTGATGGGAAGAATCTCATCTCTGGAATTCGCTGCCCTTTGAAGTGGTGGAGGCTACCTTGCTAAATATATTTAAGGCACGGGTAGATAGGTTTTTGGCAGACAAGGGAATTAAGGGTTATGGGGAGAAAGCGGGAAAGTGGAACTGAGCCACTTCAGATCAGCCATGATCTTATTGAATGGCGGGGCAGGCTCGAAGGGCTAGATGGCCTACTTCTGCTCCTATTTCTTATGTTCTTAAGAATGTTTCTGTTTTTGTTGGTCTTTGGCAGGTTTGACTGAAGTTTATGATGGCAGATCAGCTTCTTCTGGTGGATCCACTGATCCCAGGGAATCCGGATGCTGAAGACCCCCCAAGTGAAGGGATCTCGGTGTCTGAGAGAGAGGGGGACCTCAGCAATGAGGAGCAGCGAGAAGCCACAGGGTTCCAGTTTTATCACAGTGATCTGTATGAACCCAGAGAACGCCTGGAGATCTTCAATGAGAAACCACTGGAAAAGCAATCCCAACTTCCCGCAATGCTGGATCCCGGTGTCCACACTCACTCCGGGAGTTTGCCCATCTCTCCATCTGTTGATTTACAATCTCCAAAGGGAGAGATTGAAACTGGTGGGAACTTGATGGATTTTCCCAATTTCCTCTCGGGAAATCAGTTTGATCCCTTCCAGCAGATTGTAGATTGCTCAGAAAGCGCCAGTCAATGCAGTGATCGCCTCCTCAGCCCCATCTCTGACAGGATGGAAGTGGAGTTAGAATCGACTCAAACTGGACATCACAGAGAACCAGTTACACTGGCAAAGGAGCCTTCCATAGAAACCGAGCCTGAAATGGACAGCCAGGAGATTTCAGAGGACACAACTCCTGATGTTTATTGCCAGTCCTGCCAAATCCCAATTCCTGCTTTTGAAAAGCTGTTTGGACCCCACAAGCACCATCGAGTGGCCCCACTCTCGTTGGCGGCAGAGGCTGCTAAGGTATGGAGAGAAACCAATGTTCCATCTCACTGGGAAAACTCCATAGGATCCTCAATAAGTCAGTGTGGATGTTTGAGTTGGTGGACGGAGTGCCAATCAAGCGGAATGCCTTGTCCTGGATGGTGTTGAGTGTTGTTGGATCTACAACCATCTAGGCAAGTGGGGAGTATTCCATCACACTCCTGACTTGTGCCTGGTAGGTGTTGGATAGTCAGAAATTGAGTTGCCCGCTGCCAAATTCCCAACTTCTGATCTGCCCTTGTAGCTGCAGTATTTATATGGCTGGCCCATTGAAGTTTCTGGTCAATGGTAAAACCACCTCCCCCAAAACTATCTCTGGCTCATTTACCCATTTGTACCCTGAACAATGAAAACAAAATGACCCCCTCTCCATCCCTGGTTGAGACTGAGTCAGTTTCTGCTCCCAATTCTGAGCATTGTACTTTTGAAAAAGAATTGAAAGCTTTGAATGGACACAAAACATTTATTCAAATGGTTCCAGGGATAAGGGGATACAGTTCTGTGGATAGACTCCAGAAACTGGGAATGTTCTTGATAGAGCAGAGGTTAAGTGGGAACTTGAGCAAAATGTTTATCGTGTAGCATTTTGATCGAGTAAATAAAGAGGAACTGTTCGCCATAATTGACAAGTTGGTAACCAGAGGATTTAAGGTAATTGGCAAAAATGCAACACAAGGAGTTGTTTTTCAGACAGTGATTGGAGGCTTGACCTGATAGTGAGGTGGATACGGATTCAGTAATAACCTTCAAAAAGGAAATGGATAAATAATTGAAGGAGAAAGGAAATGCAGGCAAGGGATGATTGCTTTTTAATAGTGTTAGTGCTGGCTGAATGGGCCGAATGGCCTCCTCTATACTGTGCAATTCTATGAATGAGAAATATCAGCTGTATTTCAAACTCAGTTCAGTTTCCATTCTAATTTTTCAGCTTGAATGCCAGAACAATGTGAAAAAGCTGGAGCAGCAAGTGGTTCAGATGGAGACATTTGTTAATCACCTGGAAGAAATCTTTGTCACGGTGGAAGTAAGAGTTTCATTTTAAACATCTTCCAGTGTTCAGGTTGTGCTGAAACATCATCTTTTGCTTCATCTTGAAGGATTGGGATGTGATGCAAAAGTGTTAACTCCTTCACGTCATACTTTTACCTAGCAACAAGAAAACCCCTCACTTTTGACGAGGTCCCACCTGCTTTCCTGGGGTGGAGGGGCCAAAGATCCAATGGGATTACTTGAGCAGATGATGGGAATTCTTCCCTGAGTCATGGTCTATGTTTACCCCTTAATCAAAATCACTAAGGAAATAACCGGTTATTATGGAGCGGCACGGTAGCACAGTGGTTAGCACTGCTGCTTCCAGCTCCAGCCTGGGTTCAATTCCCGGCCTGGGTCTCTGCCTGTGTGGAGTTTGCACATTCTCCTCGTGTCTGCATGGGTTTCCTCTGGGTGCTCCGTTTTCCTCCCACGGTCCTAAGATGTGCGGGTTAGGTCGATTGGCCATGCTAAAATTGCCCCTTAGTGTCTTGAGATGCACAGGTTAGAGGGATTAGCAGGTAAGTATGTGGGGATGTGGGGGTAGGGCCTGGATGGGATTGTGATCAGTGCAGACTCGATGGGCCCAATAGTCTCTTTCTGCACTGTAGGGTTTCTATGATTCTGTGTCATCATTGTGGGAGCTTGCTGTGCATAAATTATCTCTCACCTCTCCTACTTGTGCAGGGAATGTGGGTGTCCCTCGCTGGGCCAGCATTTGTTGCCCATCCCGAATTACCCTTAAATTGAGCGGTTTACTCAGCCGTTTCAGGGGCCACTTAGAGTCAACCACATTGCTGTGAGTCTGGAGTCACATGTAGGCCAGACCAGGTAAGGACAGCAGATTTCCTTCCCTAATGGACATTCGTGAACCAGATGGGTTTTTCCAACAATCGACAATGGTTTCAGGGCCATCATCAGTCTTTTACTTCCCCTACATTACCGCAGTGACTCTATTTCTTAAGAACTTTACTGGCTGGAACGTACAGTAAATCCTGATTGCTTTCCCCCATTGTGTGGTGTGAACTGGAGATCTTAGAACATAGAACATAGAACACTACAGCACAAACAGGCCCTTCAGCCCACAAGTTGCGCCGATCACATCACCTACCAACCTACAGACCTATCTATAACCCTCAATCTCATTAAACCCCATATACTCATCCAGAAGTCTTTTAAAAGACCCCAGCGAGTTCGCCTCCACCACCACTGACGGCAGCCGATTCCATTCACTCACCACCCTCTGAGTGAAAAACTTACCCCTAACATCACTTCTGAACCTCCCTCCCCGCACCTTAAATCTGTGTCCTCTCGTAGCGACCATTTCAAACCGGGGAAATAGCCTCTGAGAGTCCACCCTATCTATTCCTCTCAACATTTTGTAAACTTCTATCAGGTCGCCTCTCAACCTTCGTCTCTCCAGGGAAAAGAGTCCCAGCTCCCTCAACCTAACTTCATAAGGCATGCCTCCCAGTCCAGGCAACATCCTTGTAAATCTCCTCTGCACCCTTTCAATAGCTTCTACATCTTTCCTATAGTGAGGCGACCAGAACTGCGCACAATACTCCAAATGAGGCCTGACAAGGGTCTTATAAAGTTCCAGCATTACCTCCCGACTCCTAAACTCAATCCCTCGATTAATGAAGGCCAGTACACCATACGCCGTCTTGACCACCTCCTCCACCTGCGAGGCCGATTTAAGAGTCCTGTGGACCCGGACCCCAAGATCCTTCTGCTCCTCAACACTACTCAGACTTCTGCCCTTGATAGTGTACTCGTTCATCCCGTTGGTTCTGCCAAAATGGACGACTACACATTTATCCGCGTTGAAGTCCATCTGCCACTTCTCCGCCCAGTCCTGCATCCTATCTATGTCCTGCTGCAACTTTTGCCATCCTTCCAGATCATCCACAACACCACCGACCTTCGTGTCATCAGCGAACTTACTTACCCATCCCTCCACTTCCTCATCCAGGTCATTTATGAAAATGACAAACAACAAGGGTCCCAGAACAGATCCTTGAGGCACTCCGCTGGTGACTGACCTCCATTCAGAAAAAGCCCCATCCACAACCACTCTCTGCCTTCTGCAGGCAAGCCAGTTCTGGATCCACAAGGCCAAAGGCCCTTGGATCCCATGCCCTCTCACCTTCTCAAGAAGTCTTGCATGGGGGACCTTATCAAACGCCTTGCTGAAGTCCATGTACACTACGTCCACGGCACTTCCTTCGTCAATGTGTTCAGTCACATTATCGAAGAACTCAACTGGGCTTGTAAGGCACGACCTGCCCTTGACAAATCCATGCTGACTATTCCTGATCATGTCAAACCTCTCCAAATGTTCGTAAATCTTGTCCCTCAGAAGCCTCTCCATCAGCTTACCAACCACTGAGGTCAGACTCACCGGTCGGTAATTTCCCGGGCTATCTCTGTTCCCTTTCTTAAAAATAGGAACTACATCCGCAATCCTCCAATCCTCTGGAACCTCTCCCGTCTCCATTGACGACGCAAAGATCATCGCCAGGGGCTCTGCAATCTCTTCCCTCGCCTCCCACAGTATCCTGGGGTACATCCCATCTGGTCCCGGCGACTTATCTACCTTGATAGAATTCAAAAGTTCCAACACATCCTCCTCCTTAATATTCACGTACTCAATCCTTTCCATCTGCTGCAAATCCATAACAAAATCTCCCAGATCGGCTTCCACCGTGAATACTGAGGCGAAGTACTCGTTAAGCACCTCCGCCATTTCTTCTGGTTCCACACAAACCTTTCCCCCCTCACCTTTTATAGGTCCTATCCCTTCTCTTCTTATCCTTTTACCTTTCACATATTTATAGAAGGCCTTGGGATTCTCCTTAATCTTACTCGCCAAGGTCTTCTCATGACCCCTTCTGGCTCTCCTAATTTCCCTTTTAAGTTCCCTCCTACAGTCCTTATACTCCTCAAGATCTTTTAACATCTCCTAATTCCCTGAACCTCTTGTACACCTTCCTTTTCTTCCTGACTAGGTTCAACACATCCTTTGTGCACCACGGTTCCCTCGACCCACCAAAACCCCCTCGTCTCATCGGAACGTTGTCATTCAGAGCTCCAGACACACATTCCTTGAATATCTGCCACCTTCCTTCGGTACTTTTCCCTAAGAACGCCTCCTTCCAGTTTATTTGTCCAAGTAACTTCCTGACTTCTTCGTATCTCCCCTTACCCCAGACAAACACCTTCCTAGCCTGCCTGATCCTATCTCGTTCCAACGCAATTGTGAAGGAGATAGAATTATGGTCACCATATCCAAGATGCTCTCCTACCGAAAGATCCATCACCTGCCCTGGTTCATTCGCCAGTACCAGGTCAAGTACAGCCTCTCCCCTCGTAGGCTTGTCCACATCTTGTGACACAGTGGGTAGTGTCCCTGCCTCAGGGCCAAGCTCTGGGTTTAAATCTCACTCCAGGACTTGATAGTCAAGGAAGATGTGTTATTAATGTGACGAGACAAGTTTGACCATCAACTTGTGAATCTTCCAGCACACGCCAATGGCAGGCAACAGGAGTGGAAGAGATTCCTAGTCAGCTATATGATGGAATGAAATTAGAACCTCTGCCATCATCCTGAAAGATGTGCTGGTTAGGGTGGATTGGCCCGGACAGGCACCGGAGTGTGGCAACCAGGAGAATTTCACAGTAACTTCATTGCAGTGTTAATGTAACCTTACTTGTGACACTAATAAATAAACTTTACTTACATGGAAAAGTGCACGTTGCCATTGAACTCTGACTCCCTGATTGAACCATAACTGCCAGGTCCATAGAGCTGAAATCTCTGATGTGGGGGAAGCTTCAGGACTGTCAATCTGTGAGTCTCAAACACCATTTTTAACTCCAACAGGAAAATATTGGTAAACAGGAACATTACCTGGAAGTGCAGTACGATGATTTAATGCAGTTTCTCGTGCAAGGTTATGAAGACAGGAGTCAGGAATTGGAGGAGGAGAAGAAATTGAAACTGGAGAAGCTGTATGGGGAGCTGATGAGCTGCGGGCAGAGTATTGACCTGTATAAAGAGCTGCTAGAATCCACTGAGCAACTGTACAAGACTGAAGACAAACCGGCATTTCTGAAGGTAAACCCATCAACAGTGCCTGACGTTCCCTAAAACTTGTTAGATGATGCATGTTCTCACTTTGGGATTGAATCATTCCAATTCTCACTCTGGGATTGAATCATTCCGATTGTTACTCTGGGATTCAGGTAGAAATCTCGCTACCCTGTTAGTGATTGGGAGAATTGATTGTTTTCCTAATGTAGTTTCTGTTTGGAAGATGATTCAGCTGCTTTCCTCTGTAATACTGAACCTTTTCTTCTTTTCTTGCAACTACAGAATGGACAGATAATATTAGCCAGGTAACATTGGCATGTTGCTGTGTCTCTGGTAACTCTGGCATGTTGCTGTGTCTCTGGTAACTCTGGCATGTTGCACTCTATCTCTGGAAACACTAGCATGTCACACTGTATCTCTGGCTACACTGGCATGTTGCTGTATCTCTGGTAACACAGGTTTGGTTCACTGTATTTCTGGTAACATTGGCATGTCTCACTGAATCCCTGGTAACACTGGCATGTTACACTGTATCTCTGGTAACACTGGTATGGTTCACTGTATTTCTGGTAACATTGGCATGTCTCACTGTATCCCTGGTAACACTGGCATGTTACACTGTATATCTGGTAACACTGGTATGGTTCACTGTATTTCTGGTAACATTGGCATGTCTCACTGTATTTCTGGTAACACTGGCATGTCGCACTCTATCTCTGGTATCTTTCTTGAATGATGATCATGCCGCATTGCAGGAGTAGAGGCTGTGTATTTGATTATCACGTTATTTGGTTGTCTGATTATCTATTTATTTGGTTAACTTGTTATCTGGTTATTTGTTTACCTGGTCATTTTGTTATCTGTTTATTTGATCATCTATATTATCTGGTTATTTGGTTAACTTGTTATCTGGTTATTTTGTCATTTGGTTATGTTGTTAATTTACCTGGTTATTTGGCTGTTTATTTGATTATCTGGCTATTTGATTATCAGGTTACCTGGTGATCTGGTTGTTTGGGTGTCTGGTTATTTGGTTAATTGGTTAACTGATGAATGTGTGGCAGCAGTGAGGGAAAAACGCAATTGCAATGTCACAGGGAATCAATGAGTTGATTGGCCAGTAAGTGCTCAGTGTAGGGAAGGGGCAGTCTGTCTGGAACAAGGGAAGGTTGGGGTTGAGATACTAACACAATACCAATATACAAAGGTAATGTCACCGTAGTCCCAGGTGGCCATAGACCATGAGCGTGAGATGTCTGGTGGTGATTTAACCTGAGGGTCACCACATCTCAGGCAAGAGGCAAACTTGAGAAGCTGGAGCTTCATGAATAACCTCAGCCATGAGGGGAATTGAACCAATGCTGATGGCATTGCTCTGCATCACCAACTTGCCACCCAGCCAACTCAGCTAAACTAAGTCCCAAAGTAGAATAAAGTTAACGTAAGAAAAGTACAGGTAAGTCATGGCAGAGCAGCTCAATCAAGGGGGATGTGTGTCCTTCCTGTGTGCAGTCATGGATGCTACTGGTGTCCAAAATGACCAAATGTGCAGGAAGTGCTGCCAGCTGCAGAAACTTGAGCTGCAGGTTTCAGAGCTTGAGTGGCTGCTGGCGTCACTGTGACATATCCATCAGGCTGAGGGTTACGTGGGAGGCACATTCAGAGACGTAGTCACACCACAACTTAAGGGCCTACAGGCACAAATGGAATGGCTGACCATCAGGCAGTTCAAGAGAGCCAGATAGGTAGTGCAGGAGTCCCCCAGGGTCCTGCTCACAAATCAGTTTTCTGTTTAGGAAGCTCTTGAGGGAGCTGGTTCCTCAGAGGAGCACAATTAGATTCAGGCTTGTGGCAGCATGAGTGGTTTGTCTGTATAGGAAGGGAAGAAGAAGAAAGGAAGAGCCATACCCATAGGGGATTCCTTAGTTACAGCACCAGACAGACATTTCTGAGGCTGTAGACGTAACTCCAGGATGGTATATTTCCTCCCCGGTGCCAGGGCCAAGGATGTCATTGAGTGGCTGCAGGACATTCTTCTGTGGGAGGGTGAACAAGCAGAAATCATGGTCCCCACTGGTACTAATGATATTGGTAGGAAGGGGAAATGGGATCCTGCAATCAGAATTTAGAGAGCTGAGTAGAAAATGATCAAAAACGACCTCAAATGTAATAATTTCTGGATTATTGTGGGCAGCACAGTGGTTAGCACTGCTGTCTCACAGCGCCAGGGACCCAGATTCAATTCCAGCCTTGGGTCACTGTCTGTGTGGAGTTTGCACATTCTCCCCGTGTCTGCGTCGATTTCCTCCGGGTACTCAGGTTTCCTCCCACAGTCCAAAGATGTGCAGGTTAGGTGCATTGATTGTGTTAAATTGTCTTTAGTGTCCCAAGCTGTGTAGGTTAGGTGGATTAACCATGGTAAATGTGTGGGGTTATGGGGATTTTGTGGAGAACCTTGATGGGATGTTCTTTCAGAGAGTCAGTACTGAACCAAGGCTGTAATGAGGACAGGAGCTGAGGAACACTGACAAAACCCAAACTGAGCATCAGTGATGACAGGATTGGGATTGTTGTGATTCACTTATGGTTCAGTAACTGGCAGGACGTTCAGAATGAACATTCAAACCACATTTTGTATCCAGCAGCTGTCAGGGGTTTCAGGAGAGAAGCTAATCAACGAGGTATAAAATTAGGGAAAAATACTTCAATTAAAGCAATGGCGGCGGCGGAGGAGGGAGGGGGGGGGCACTTTGACCTTTGACCCTGAATTAGTCTATCTAAACCAGGGTAGCAATAAGAGGAGCACAGTGATTCTAGTGTGCTTGGTTCAGAGCAGAGACCATTCCTGACGTGACCATAGCTGGAATGTGTATTTATGGAACTGGATCACATTAGCACCTTGTTCAGTTAATTAGGTGACACTGTTTGCCTCGAGCTGGACAAGAGGAGGTTCCACCTGAACAAGGCACATGTGACTCCTCCGCCCATCAGTCTCCCTTCCCCCATTGAAGACTGAGTCCACGTGAAGCCCCATTACACACACTGACTCCATTCTCTGTACCCCAAACAGACTGGAAGAGTTTCTCCAAGCGGACTTTAACCCAGAGTTCCCAACAACAACAGAATTTGAGAAATATCCTATAGACATGCCCGAGGTGCAGCGACTAATCGACTCAATCAGCAGCATGCCAGGTATGTGAGTAACTCACACACTTATTCACACACCCTCACTGTCTTTCTGACGTTCACGCTCTCTAACCTTCTCTCTCACATTTACTCACCCTCTCTCTCGCAGTCACACACACAGTCACACTTGCATGTACACATACACACACACACTCTCTGTCGCTCTCTCGTATCTATCTAACAAACAGCCTGTTTGTTATTTTGGGGTGAAGAGGGGTCCTTGGGGAAGTGGGTCTATGTCATTTCCCATCAGTCTCAGTGTCTATGCCCCAGTGGAAAGTGTGGGCAAACAATTAAATTAACTGGGGTGATATTACAAGGTTAATTAATCCTCTTTGTAAATTAGATTAGATTCATTACGTGATAGAAATCCACTTTGCTTTCTGTTTCAGGTGGTTCCCCTCCTTTTGGGATCTGCCCCTTTTGATTTGTCCCTTTGTTAATTTGATTTAGTTTATTTGGTTAGCCAATAAGAGTGGTAGAAATCCACTTCCAGGATGTCAAGGATTATTTCTAGAATGTTGAGACCAACAGTTGGAATGGTTTCACACACTGAACCTCCTAGCATCCTGGAAGGTCACAGGCCCTCCTGATTGGCTGTAAACATCACCAACCACAACCTGGTAAATGATCAAGTCCCAGATTAAAACTGCACAGAAAATCCTGACAACCTCCAATCACATGGGCACAGCCACTCGCTGTCCAATCAGAACATGGGCCAAATACAGAACTCCAGTCCTGAGAGATCCATTTCTGGAAGACATCATGACCACTCGCGCTGCGGCAGTCAAACTGACAAACTATAACTGCTTCTTCAACCATACCCAGATATATACCAGCTTGCTGAGTTACAGAGAGAGTCTCCCATCATTTTATTGTGATGTTGTGGTCATTAATCTGTCTCCTCATGTCTGTTCTCTTTGCAAGTTCCCTCAGCTCCTTTGATGTGCCCACAGGCTTCTGATACAGCAACCACCAACTCTGTGAGAGTCCGCTGGAGTCTTTCAGCTGATGATACAGTGGAACATTATCAACTGTACTACAGACAAGTGCCAGAAGAAGGCACACTGCAAAACGAGGCAGCTCCAGGTTTGTGACCCAGAAATAGAAAGAGGGAAATAAGAGAGATCAGAGATTGCAAACCGAATGCAGATGGTGAATGGCGGTTTCCTCCACATGTTCACATTACGCAGCAAGGATTCTCTCACAGCCATTCAGATTCCTTTTCCGATTCTCCTGATATTCACTGGAGGTTGGTAAATTCCCCTTTCCAAATCCTGAGGGTGGGGGATCTGGATCTTAGGATATGTCCGCTCTCCTCCCTTGCTCAGTAACACTGAGTGAAACACATTAGTCATAGAGGTTTACAGTATAGAAACAGGCCCTTCAGCCCACACATGCTGCACCTGAATCACTGACTTTATTCTGGGTGATGTCTGAGGCTCAGTCATACTGACCAATGCTCTCATTCACTCAGAGTTCTGTTGTAAGAGTTTTGGGTAAAGAGCTGGCGGGCACAGAGGAGAGAGAATGCTGACTGTCAAGAAGCAAATCTGGGCAGATCCACACTGAGTCTCAAGTTCCGGCTCATTCTCCTCAACCCAAAAGCTCTTCAACCCAGATGCCAAACATGAGACCAGGCTGCCAATTGGGGAGCGATTAATATCAGTGATGCTCAGAATTACAGGCACGCAGAGATCTCCGAGGGTTGTAGGGTTGGAGAAGATTACAGAGAGGGAGGGAAGTGACTATGGAGGGATTTGGCAACAAGAATAAGAATCTTAAAATCAAAATGTTCCTTGTCTGGGAGCCAGTGTAGGTCCAAGAGCACAAGGCGAAGGGCAAGGGGCGTGAGTTTAGACACCAACAGCAGAGTTTTGGATGATGTATAGTTTATGGAGAGCAGCCAGGATGAGTTGGATTAGTCAAGTGTGGAGGTTACACAGGCCTGGATCAGGATGAGCTGAGACCACGACAACGTTAGGGAGGTGAAAATATCTTTGTGATGGCGTGGATACAAGACTGGCAGCTCATCGCACAGTCAAATATAATCGACAAGTTGCCAACAATCCTGGTTCAGTCTCAGATTGTTGCCAGGAATGGGATGATCTCAGTGGCAAAGGGAATGGAGACAATGGCCACAGATATGCTCAGTGTATGGGGCTTGTATCGATCATTCCACTCCCAACTACAGAAACTGGACTTGTTTACTCTGAGCGCGCAACCCCCTTAGACTTCGCTTCTTACTGCAGTTTGTCTGTTGTCCTCTTGAACTCTCCAAACATCGCCCCCATGGCTCTGAGGAGCTCAGTCTCGAACACCAGACTGTGAGACCAAAATCCCCAGGCTGTCCCAACTGGAATCATCCCAGAACTTCCCACAGCTGATCACAACATTAAACATTAATCAATTCATTCTCCAGAAATGCTTCAAATTCTCCCGAATCATCTTCACCTATTTCAGTAACTGGTTTACTCTGTCTCTCATTCCTTCACAGACACAAGCCTGAAAGTGAAGGAAATGTATCACACAGTCAGTGACCTGAAGCCTAACACCGTGTATGAATTCTGGGTTACGGCCACAAACTCTGCCGGGACAAGCGCTGAGAGTGACCGGGTCAAACACACGACAGGTACAGAAAGTGGGAGGTAACTGGGAAACCTGGCCATAGGTCTCAGATCAGAGACATCCATGGGTGACATCTGGAACTGTGCTGATACGAACCATAAAATGAATCCAATTATCAGCAATCTGTACTGGCAGCAAGTAGGAGAAAGAATAACATGTTCAGTATTGGGCAATGGCCCAGTGCATAGGGTGCTAACTTGACTGGTGCCCACAATAAGGCCAGAGGGTTCGCTGTCACACATCCACACTGGATTGATATTTCACCCCTGCTGGTCTGCTGTGTTAAACATCATGATCAAAAGAGAAAAGAGTCAAACAGAAAAGGTAATTCAGCAATGGGAACAAGGTGTAGATGTTCCAGGAGGAAGTTTCAGTTTAAAGTTTAGTAATTAGTCACAAGTAGGCTTACATTAACACTGCAATAAAGTTACTGTGAAAAATCCCCTAGTTGCCACACTCCGGCACTTGTTCGGATACACTGAGGGAGAATTTAGCATGGCCAATGCACCTAACCAGCATGTCTTTCAGACTGTGGGAGGAAACCAGAACACCCGGAAGAAACCCACATAGACATAAGAAATAGGAGCAGGAGTAGGCCATCTAGCCCTTCGAGCCTGCCCCGCCATGCAATAAGATCATGGCTGATATGTCGTGGCTCAGTTCCACATTCCCGCCCTCTCCCCATAACCCTTAATCCCCTCGCTTATCAAAAACCCATCAACCTGCGTCTTAAAAATATTTAGCGAGGCAGCCTCCACCACTTCAATGGGCAGAGAACTCCAGAGATTCACCACCCTTTGAGTGAAGAAGTTCCTCCTCAACTCCGTTCTAAACCGCACCCCCCCCCCTTTATCTTGAGGCTGTGCCCCCTAGTCCTACTGTCCTTTCTGAGCGGGAAGAGTCTCTCCACGTCTATCCTATCCATCCCATTCATCATCTTATACGTCTCAATGAGATCTCCCCTCATTCTTCTAAACTCTAACGAGTGCAAGCCTAGTTTATTCAGCCTCTCCTCATAGCTCAACCCCCTCAACTCCGGTATCAGCCTAGTAAACCTCCTCTGCACTCCCTCCAAGGCCAAAATATCCTTGCATAAGTGCAGCAACCAAAACTGCACACAGTACTCCAGCTGCGGCCTCACCAATGCCCTATACAGCTGCAGCAAGACCTCCCTACTTTTATATTCAATTCCCCTCGCTATGAAGGCCAGCATCCCATTAGCCTTCCTGACACGGGGAGAATGTGCAGACTCCACACAGACAGTGACTGAAGCGAGGTTGGGAGAAGGAGTGAAATTTAGCTTTGGTTTCTGAGATCCTCCAGTTCTATTGTGGCTCTGAGATGTTGGGTTCTGTATTTTAGTTCCTTTAGCTCCAACTATCAACAGGCGAGCGGTGGCGAGCTGCCAGAATGCGGCCCTCATCGAGTGGGAATCCAGGAGCCAGAATCCCGCACGTTCCTACACTGTGGAGTTCTGCCAAGTCTGCAGCGGCTGTGATTGGACAGAATCTTTCACAGAGTGAGTAACGATCACAACACGGAACAAATATTAATGTTAAACCATGGAATAGCCATGATTCAGCTATAAACGGGTAACCTTTCAACCCTTTCAGTATGTGGAACTGGTACTGCAGAACCTCCCATAAAATGGGCATTGATGATGTCCCACATCCCAACACACCTTTGTATCAGTGTTCAAGTCAGGTCCATCGCCACTTAGAGTGACCACCCCAACAGGAACAGAAGGTCATTGGGCCCATCAAGTCTGTTTCACTATTCAATGAGATCATGACTGATCTGAAATAATCCTCAACTCCACTTTCCCGCCTTATCCACATAATCCTCGACTCCCTGACTGATTAAAAATCTGTCTTATCTCAGCCTTGGAAAATAATTTGATTTCATTTTATTATGGTCACATATTAACATACGGTGAAAAGTATTGTTTCGTGCATGCTATACAGACAAAACATACCCTTCATAGAGAAGGAAATGAGAGAGTGCAGAATGTAGTATTTCAGTCATAGCCGGGGTGTAGAGAAAGATCAACTTAATGCAAGGTAAGCCACTCAAAAGTCTGACAGCAGCAGGGAAGAAGCTGTTCTTGAGTCCGTTGGTACATGACCTCAGATTTTTGTATCTTTTTCCCAACGGAAGAAGGTGGAAGAGAGAATGTCCGGGATGCATGGTGTTCTTAATTATGCTGGCTGCTTTTCCCAAGGCAGTGTAGACAGAGTCAATGGATGTGAGGCTGGGAGGTTGCGTGATAGATTGGGATACATTCACAACCCTTTGTTGTTTCTTGCGGTCTTGGGCAGAGCAGGAGCCATACCAAACTGTGATAGAACCAGAAAGAATGCTTTCTATGGTGCATCTGTAAAAGTTGGTGAGAGTCGTAGCTGACACGTAGAAAGTAGAGGTTTTCGTCCACTTTCTTAATTATAATGTCAACTTGAAGGTGGGGGGGGACCAGGACAGGGTTGTTGGTGATCTGGACACCTAAAAACTTGAAGCTGTCAACTCTTTCTACTTCGTCCCCATTGATGTAGACAGGGGCATGTTCTCCTTTACGCTTCCTGAGGTCGATGACAATCTCCTTCATTTTGTTGACATTGAGGGAGAGATTATTGTTGCCACACCAGTTCACCAGGTCCTCTATCTCATTCCTGTAGTCTGACTTGTCATTGTTTGAGATCCAACTCAGCTTCTACAGCCCCCTGTGGGAAAGAATTCTACAGATTCTTTGTAGTAACCTCTGAAAAGAAATTCCTCCTCAACCCTGAATTAAGTGGATGACTGTCTTACTCTGAGATCATGCCGTGTAGTCCTAGTCTCTCAGTATCGACCCTGTCAAGCCCCCTGAGAATCCTATTTGTCTCAATAAGGTTACCTCTCATTCTTCTAAACTCCAGTGAGCACAGGCCCAATCTACTCAACCTATCCTCATAACAAAATCCCTCCATTCTCACGATCAATCGAGTGAATCTTCTCTGGACTGCTTCCAGTGCCACTATATCTTTCCTTAGATAAGGGGACCAAAACTGTTCTCAGTTTTCCCGGTGTGGTCTAACTAGCGCCTTGTATAATTTTAACAAGACTTCCCTATTTTTATACTCCATTCCCCTTGAAATAAAGGCCAACATTCCATTTGCTTTCCCTATCACGTGCTAAATTTGCATACCAGTTTTTCGTGATTTATGTACGAGGGCAAATCCCTCGGTGCTACAGCTTGGTGCAGTCTTTCTTCATTTAAATAATATTCAGCTTCTTTATTCTTCCTACCAAAATGTAGAACTTCACATTTTCCCACTTTACATTCCATCTGCCAAGTTTTTGTCCACTCACCTCACCTGTCTGTATTCCTCTGCAGACTCTGTGTTATCCTCACCACTTGCCTTCCCACCTATTTTTGTGTCATCTGCAAACTCAGAACAGTACATTCACTTCTTTAGCCAAGTCATCATTATAAACTGTAAATAATTGCGATTCCAGCACTGATCCCTGTGGCAATCCACTAGTTACAGGTTGCCATTCCTGAAAATGCCCCCTTATTCCAACATTTTGTTTTTTATATCAGTTAGCCAATCCTCTATCCATGCTAATGTACTGCCCCCAAGGGGCTCTTATCTTAAGTATCTTTTTGTCTGGTACTTGATCAAATTTTTTTTGGAAATCCAAGTATATTACATCAACTGGTTCCTCTTTATCTATCCTGATCATTACCACCTCAAAGAATTCTAATAAAGTTATGAGACACGCTTTCCTCTTCATGAAGCCATGCTGAATCTTCTTGATTATATTATGCATTTCTAAATGCTCTGTTATTGCATCCTTTATGATGAACTCTTAATATTTTCCCAATGATGTTATTTATTCTGATAAATCTTTAGTTACCTGTTTTTTTTTAATCTCCCTTTTTTAATAAGGATGTAACATTGGCAGTTTTCCAATCCTCTGGGACTTTTCCAGAATTTAAGGATTCTTGCAAGATAGCTACCAGTGCATCCACTATCTCTGTAGCTCCTTCCTTTAATATCCTGGGTTGCAACCCATCAGGTCCAAAGGACTTATCAGCCTTTAGCTCCATTGTTTTCCCTAGTGCTTTCCCTTTAGTGATTGCTATTGTATTTATTACCTCTCTGATTTTTGCCCATTGATTATTTAATATTTTGAAATGCTATATTTGCTAGTTTATCCTTGCAGTTTATCTTTTCCCTCTTTTTCGTTTTGGTCATCTTTTGTTGGTTTTTAAAACTTTCCCAATCCTCTAGCTTACCACTAATCGTTGCCACCACATTGTATGTTTTTTCTTTCAGTTTAATGCTATCCTTGCCTTCCTTGGTTAACCATGGTTGATTTATCCCCTTCCTAGAATCCTCCTTCATGGGGATGTATCTTTGCTGAGCCATGAACTATTTTTTGAAATGTCTGCCATTGCTGATCAACCATCTTTCTAGCTAAATCCCCAGTCCACTCCAGCCAACTTCGTCCTCATTCCTTTGGAATTATCCTTATTTAATTTTAGCAGAGTTGTTTCTGACCCAGTTTCTCACTGTTATACTGGATGTTATATTTTACCATGTTATGACCACTGTTTCCTGAGGGATCTTTTACTCTGAGATTATTTATTAAATCGGCCTCATTTCACATCATTTTTATTTCTGCTTTTATTTCAAGGTCTTTGACTGGGATAACCACTTGTAAAACAGTAATTGAACTGGAGGCCAATGAGAGTTACATTTTCTATGTCAGAGCATTGAATGAAGGAGGTTGCAGTGAGAGGAGTTTACCCATTAATGTTCGAACCAAAGGTAACAATATCAACAGCTTTCCCTCAGCTCATCAATATAACTGAACACAGTCAGACATTCTGAGAATTTCAGCCATGTCTATGACCCTCTGGAAGTCAGCAATATTATATCCAATATCAGCGCGAGACACTTATCTCACTGCGCTGCGCCCTGTACCGTGCTATTTCCCATACCGTGCTGTGTCCTACTTCCTGTCCTGTTCCGCATTCTGTACAGTTTCACACTGCACCCCACACCCTGTCCTGTCCCGTCCCGTGCTGCGTCCTTCACGCTGTCCCGCCCTGTACTGCGCCCCGTACGGCACTGTGCCCTGTTCTGCAAGGTGCCCTGTCCTGTCCCGCACTTTGTCCCAATCATTTTTTTTACAAATCCTTGCCTAAACATTGGAATTTTCAATGATGGACTGTTTCTCGGTCACAGGGTGTCAGTTGTATCTGATTGAGGAGACAGCACATCTCTCACTTTCTATTCTGGATGATGGATTGACAATTGTTTACAATGAGGATGCTGTCCTCACTGATCGGATGTCCTATGATGACCGGTTTACAAGGTGGGTTCATGAAAATAAAACACATTCAGTTTCCAATATTCTCCCATTCATCAGAGATACAGCCACGAACTGGATCCTTGGTCGAACTGTCCACCACATTGTCTATGTTCAGCCCTGACACTGAACGTTGAAAGACTCAATTGTTTCAGCTTTGAAAATATGGTGACGTTTTGATAGGTGCTGAGGGAGCGCCACACTGTCAGAGCGGCCGTCTTTTGGACGTGATGTTAAATTGAAGTTCTAATTGTTTGTTCCGAATTTCCAGGTTGATGAAGTGAAAATAATTATGTCATGACCAGGGTGGCATAGTGGTTAGCACTGCTGCTTTACAGCACCAGAGACCCGGGTTCGATTCCAGCCTTGAGTCACTGTGTGGAGTTTGCACGTTCACCCCTGTGTCTGTATGGGGTTGCTCCAGGTGGTCCAGTTTCCTCCCACAGTCCGAAAGTTGTGCAGGTTAGGTTGATTGGCCATGCTAAATTGCCCACTAGTGGGGATTAGCAAAATAAATTTGTAGGGTTACGGGGATAGGACCAGGGTGGGTTTGTTTTCGGTGCAGTCTCAATAGGTCAAATGGCTTCCTTCATTGTAGGGATTCTGTGATCATGGTAAAGAGAACTCTTGGTGTCTTGGCCAACTTTCATCCCTCATCCAAAAATCTGATGATGTGGTCACTCATCTCATTGTCCCTATTTACTAATGGGATGAGTCACGGAATTCAGCGTCATTCAATGTGTGGAATCCTTAGGGAGGCGTGACTGAAACAAGCTCAATAGGCGCCAGCCACATCAGTTAATGCATTCTTAGTGAGTCAATAAAGATTGTAATAGTTTGATTGACTGGGATCACGTAACCGTTCTCATGTTACGTGGTGGGGGGAGGGGAAGTGGAGGAGGAGGAGTGGTGGTTCTAGGTTGAGAGTGGGAGACAGCAGGGAGATAGTGAGTTTGGCTGGATAGGGAGGGTCTGTTGTGTCTCCTGTGGTTAATCTTTGATTCCAGAGCCACTGTTAACTGATCAGGAACATGAATAACTGAAAACTCACTGATTGAGACCTGTTTTTATCGTAGCTGTGCTGCTGTCATGGGACAGTTAGTTCCTGTGCGAGGACAACATTACTGGGAGGTTGAAGTGACGGAAGAGCTGGAGTATCGCATTGGTGTGGCCTCCCCAAACATCCCACGGGACAGTTACCTGGGCTCAAACATCACGTCCTGGTGCATGAGACACACACTCACACCATCCAGGTACAGAAACTTAGAGTCTGAAACTCCACTAACTAGTAATCCTTTACAAGAGTCACAACTTTTTCTCCTTCATTGTGTCTCTCGCAAAATTATTTTATATTAAAATGGTTTAAACTTTAAATTATGAGTAATGAGACCTTGATTCTGAGGATTGTCTTGAAGCTAACACTCTGATTAGTGAAGATGCATTTCTGTGAGTTTAGCTTCTTCACACACTATCTGTGAAAACTAAATTATGTAGGTTTGCAAAACCCTCTTAGAATATTCTTTTGCTCCTCCAGATGTCGCTCCAGTCCTTTCAATGTGTCCATCTTGCGTTCTTTCCCATTTACATAAGAACATAAGAACATAAGAAATAGGAGCAGGAGTAGGCCATCTAGCCCTTCGAGCCTGCCCCGCCATTCAATAAGATCATGGCTGATCTGTTGTGGCTCAGTTCCACTTTCCCGCCCTCTCCCCATAACCCTTAATCCCCTCTCTTATCTTACTGTTGATTATTAAAGCAGTTGGGTAACCCATACACAGCAATTACACCACTCAGCATAGCCCAGGCCTATTCCAGACAGGAGCTGGCCCCTCACTGTGGCACCATTGGGAATGGATCCCTCCCTGGTCACTCTCTCACTAGGGTCTGAAAGGAAAGAAGCTTTTTCACCAGTACTGACTGCAGTCATTCGCACCCTACTGCATCCCTCATTGAGTCAGGAAAGGTAAATAATTCTGATTTATTATTGTCACATGATTTAACATACAGTGAAAAATATTGTTTCTCGCATGCTACACAGACAAAACATACCGTTTATAGAGAAGGAAATGAGAGATTGCAGAATGTGTTAACAATCATAGCTAGGATGTAGGTGTCCGAATAACAGCTTCAGGCAGAAGCTGATTCTGTTTGTAGAATGCTCATTGCTATCCTGATCCTCCCCATTAGTTTTTAATGTCCTTTACAGGATGTGGGTGTTGCTGGCTAGGTCAGCATTTTGTTACCCATCCTCAATTACCCCTTGAGAAGGTTGTGGTGAGCTGTCTTCTTGAACCATTGCAGTCAATGTGATGTAGATAGCATAGTGGAGGGCATGCCCCTTTCTACATCAATGGGGACAAAGTAGAAATGGTCAAAAGCTTCAAGTTTTTAGGTATCCAGATCACCAACAACCTGTCCTGATCCCCCACGCTGACACTATAGTTAAAAAAGTCCACCAATGCCTCTACTTTCTCCAAAGACTAAGGAAATTTGGCAAGTCAGCTATGACTCTCACCAACTTTTACAAATGAACCATAGAAAGCATTCTTTCTGGTTGTATCACAGCTTGGTATGGCTTCTGCTGTGCCCAAAACCGCAAGAAACTACAAAAGGTCGTGAATGCCCAATACATCACACAAACCAGCCTCCCATCCATCGATTCTGTCCACATTTCCCACCGCCTCAAAAGCAGCCAGCATAATTAAGGACCCCATGCACCCAGACATTCTCTTTTCCGTCTTCTTCCGTCAGGAAAAAGATACAAAATTCTGATGTCACATACCAACTGACTCAAGAACAGCTTCTTCCCTGCTGCCATCAGACTTTTAAATGGACCTACCTTGCATGAAGATCATCTTTCTCTACATCCTAGCTATAACTGCAACGCTACATTCTACAGTCTCATTTTGTTTTCCATGAACGATATGCTTTATCTGTATAGCATGCAAGAAACAATACTTTTCACTGTATGCTAATAATAAATCAAACAGGTACACCCACAATGCTGTTAGGGAGAGAGTTTTGGGTTTTTGACCCAGTGAAGGCACAATGATATATTTCCAAGTCAGGAGGGTGAATGGGTTGGAGGGGAGGTGCTGGTGTTCCCAAGTATCTACTTCCTTCTAGATGGTCAGGTTCACAGGATCGAGGGAGAATTTTCCCTTCACCTTAACTCTCCCTCTGGCCCTTCATATCGCTGAGAAGTCGAGGACTCTGAACAATATTTTAAACAATGCTGAGTAGCGGGAGCTGCATTGCTATTTTCCCTCTCTGACTATCCCTGCTGCAAAGAGGTGTGTTTGTGTGATTTGGGGGTGGTTTCTGGTGGAGATTTTCTGCTACTTTCATTCTGCTTTAACCTGCAGGAGTAAGTTTGAATTCCTTCACAATGGAAGCAGCCCAGATTTGAGAGTCACCGTACCCCCCGACAGAATTGGAATCCTCCTGGACTACGACGCTGGGAAAATCTCCTTCTTCAATGTTGACATCGCTCAACATCTCTTCACCTTCACTCAACTATTCCAGAATCTCGTTAATCCCTGCTTTGCTTTGGAAAGTTCTGGCATTTTAAAAATCTCTTGTGGGATTCCTATCCCCGAGTTTGCAAAATTACCATGAACTCCTCCTTTAGTCCGAGCTGCAGCAAGTGTTGTGTGGGACAGGGATTCAAAGGAAATTATCCTTTAAAGGTGCAAGTGCTTTTCATGAGTTTAGTCCCAGGGATGCAGTGCTGTAGTTTTCCACCAGGGGGACCCAGTGATCATTGCCCTAGTGGTGGAAACAGGTACTGCAGCCCATTAATCCCAATCTCCCTGCCTGCACCTCCCCCCCGCCCCCCCTGCAGAACCCAGTGTGGAAGAGGCCATACGACCTGTTGCATTTGTACCGACTCTGACAGATTATTTTACCCAGGCCTTCGCTCCTATCCCTGCAACCCCATACATTTACCACTGACAGTCCACCCAACCTGCTCATCTTCAGCATGTGGGAGGAAATCCACGCCGACACAGGCAGAAAGTGCAAACTCCACACAGACAGTGATCCAAGCCAGGAATTGAACGTGGGTTCCCCACTGCTGTGTGGCAGCAGTGTTAACCACTGTGCTGTCATGCCACTCGTATCTTCATTCATTTTTCCAGGGCTATTTGTCTGAATCTGATCCTAATCCCACCCAGTGCAGTGTTATTCTTGATGGAGCAGCCCAAAGCTCCAAGCATCTGAACATTCATTTGTTAACCTTTAAATTGCAATCCTTTAGAGATAAAGGTGTATCTGTCCATTAGCTTTTAGTGACTTATGTATGTGGTTCTGAAATCTCTCTCCCAACACCTTGCAGTGTAACATGCCTCAGGAAATTGTTCCATCTGCAAAAACCAAACTGACAAAATCAGACACACACAGTTTAAATTCTTTCATTCATAACTCAAAATTTGTGACATTAAAATATTGTCCCATGTGTGGAATGTTGTCCAGTGGAAAGGTCTAGAAGCTTGTCTGGAATAACACAGAACAACAAACAACAGGATTCAGTACTGCTATCGTCCTTGTAAACTCTACTACACCCATGATTCACTAATCATCATGTATGCTGTTCCATTTCCTCAGCTCCCAGCCCACCACCGTCTCCCCCCCCCATCCCCATATCCCCATCACCTCCCCACCCCATATCCCCATCACCTCCCCCCGCCCCCATCCCCACCCCCCCATCCCATTTCCCCCTCCACTCCACCCCCCCACTCCACTCCACCCCCCCATTCCACCCCCATTCCACCCCCATTTCCCCCCATTCCACCCCCATTTCCCCCCACCCCCACCCATTCCACCCCACCCCCACCCATTCCACCCCACCCCCACGTAGTTTCATGAAAGGAGAATAAAGTTCATGTTTGGATCAGTTTGAGGGTAACTACTTATTTCTGGAAGATTTATGAAGAGGAGGAAATGGAAGCCAAACAGGAGTTCTAACCGTCACTCGGTGACCCAGGTGTTTCCCTCATTTCCTCCAATCACTGCTCCCCAATTTATTTACTAATGTTTATCAGTCACAATGATCTGAAAACTTTCAATTCTACAATTAAAACTAAGTGCCAGAATTCTCCAGTTTCATGTGCCTTATTCCAGTGATGCACATGAGGCAGTGCCAGTGAGAACAGAGAATTTGGCACTCAGCCACTACAGTGGGACTGGAGAATCCCAGCTGCAGCGAGGCTGGTGCATGGCAGGCGAGGCCCCAGCCTGAATCTTGGTGTCAGATTGTCTCCCTTTTAGGAACTTGAGTAGATGACCATTTAGATCCTCAATGAGATCACTGTTAATCTGTGGCCCAACATCAGAAACCCAACTTATCCAATATCCCTAAATATCCACAATTAATTGAAACTGATCACTCAGATTAACAACTGACTTTGAATAAATTGTCATTTGCAGAAGAGAGTTCCAAACTTCTACCACTGTTTTAAAAGGACCCTCCATCTGTTATAGAATTCTTTCCTACTTTCAATCCAAAAAGATTTGGCTGAAATATTTGGTGATTTTTCCTGACCAATTTCCCAGCCAGTATAAGTATTTTCTCAATTTACGCCTTAAGCGCTTTTAGCAATGAGATTGTAGCACTCGGACTTGTTGACAGGGGAGGGGGAGGGTGAAGTACCCAGATCCCCTTGTGTGAATGCAACCACCAGAAACACTGCAAATGACTAGTACAGGGCCAGCTCTTGATGTGGGCAGAGAGACGGCATTGTGCATCATCCAAGGAATCCCATCCATGACCTGAAAAAAAAAGGAAGAAAGTGAATTTAAACAGCTCGCACGAAATAAAGCACCTCAATGTCCTCAACCCTGGGTTGTAGTGGATGGTGTCAGATGGTGTAGTAATTGTGTCTCTAGGTCAGTATTATACAGCACCAAACAAGTAACAAGAATGTTGTAAATAACTTCATCCTTGTACAAATTTGGAACATAATTCCCAGCGATGTGAAAAATCTGTCATCATTCTCAATGGGGTGATGATAGAAGCCAGCAGTTCTTTTGCTATCAAACTTAGACTACAATTATTGTGTTCTGTATTGTCCATCTCCCCTTTCTCACTCAACTACAATCTGTAGCCACGTAGAGAAAGGAAAGAGGAGCCATTGCTAATATTCTCTATCTGACAATAAACTAACAGAACTTTTGGAAATATTCATTAGGTCGGGTAGCACAGTTAATGTTTCAGAATCTATTCAGTATCAATTTCTTTCAGAAGGTCCATTGTTATCACCACAACTAATTTAGTGGAATTCTTTAGTCACAAGAGTTTTACAGCACAGAAAGAGGCCCATTGTGTCTGTGCCAGTCATCAAGCACCCATTTAGTTTAATCCCATTTTCCAGCACTTGTGCCATAAGCTTTGTGTGCTAGGGCGTTTCAAGTGCTCATCTTCTTAAATGTTGTGAGGAAGTAACAAGCAACACAGATAATGGGAAACCTGTAGATGTGGTGTACTTAGTTTTCCAGAAGACAATTGACAAAGTGCCACATAAAAAGTTATTGCACAAAATAATCTTATGGTGTAGGGAGCTAACATATTAGCAGGTCTATGATATTTACAATTTAGATCTGGTTGAAGGGATGGAATGTATAATTGATAAATTTGCTGATGAGACAAAGATAGGTGGAAGGTAAATCATGTGGGGGACATAAGGAGTCTACAATGGGACATAGGTAGGTTAAGTGAGTGGCAGATGCGGTATAATGTAGGAAAATGTTTCATCAATGACTGTTCCTCTTGCAAGGTCAGAAGTGGGGATGTTCAAACGCAGCATGATCTGGACAGCATCCAGGCTTAGGCTGATAAGTGACAAGTAACATTCTTGCCGCACAAGTGCCAATGATCATCTCCAACAAGAATCTAACCATGGTCTCTTGACATTCAATGGCATTACCATCACTGAATCCCCACACTAATAACATCCTGAGCGTTACCATTGACCAGAAACTGAACTGGACAAGCCATATGAACGCTGTAGCAACTCCAAGATTGGGAATTCTGCAGTGAGTAACAACTCCTCACTCCCCAAAACACTATCGACTTGCCTGGTTTAATGTAGCCCCAACAGTCAAGAAGTTCGACCCATCCAGGATAGACCAGCTCCACTTGATTGGCACCCCATCTTATCTACAACCTTCAACATTCACTCCATCCACCACTGATGCACAGTGACAACCACGTGTGCAGGACCCATGGCCCCTTGTTTCCTTGGAGGACAAGACTGGGGAGTTAAAAACAGCAGACACACTTAACAGCATTTTGCCTTGGTTTCCAGGGTGGAGGAGACTATCTTGCAGATTACACTAAATAGTTGAGAAAGCAAGTTGCAATGAGATAGGTTAGTTTAGGTGAGTGGGACAAAACTCAAAGGTTCAGAATTTAATCTGAGACACGCCTTATCAATGTCACATTTTAGTTCAAGTTTAAGTTAAATTGTGAAATCAAAAGCATTAAAATGTAACTCAAGCAGTTTGAAAAAAAACAGGCAAATTGTTACCAATTTTATGAATAAAAGCAAATTACTGCGGATGCTGGTATCTTAACCAAAAGAGAAAACACTGGAAAATCTCAGCCGGTCTGGCAGCATCTGTAAGGAGAGAAAAGAGCTGACGTTTCGGGTCCAGATGACCCTTTGTCAAAGCTAAAAGGCATAGAAAGTGGGAGATATTTATACTGCAGAGTGATGGAATGAAAGATGAGTCATAGCCACAGAAACCAGGGGAAAGGCTGCTAAGGGCAGTCCACAGAGAGAATAAAGGGTCTGAATGGGCGAACGGCAGAGAAGCTGCAAACTGTGACAGATGAAGATTGGGGGTGGGGGGGCGCGGATGGGACTGAATGTGGAAAAGGGGAAGCGGCAAAGAAAAATGAAGACCATAAAAAGGTAGAACAGTAAAAAATTAAATATAATAGAATGAAACAGAAGGGTCGAGATGAGGTAGAGCAAACATCTGAAGTTGTTGAATTTGATGTTGAGACTGGAAGGCTGTAAAGTGCCTAACCGGAAGATGAGATGCCATTCCTCCAGTTTGCGTTGAGCTTCACTGGAACACTGCAGCAGGCCAAGGACAGACATGTGGACATGGGAGCAGGATCGTGTGTTAAAATGGCAAGCAACAGGAGGGTCAGAGTGAAGACCAAAAGGTGCTCATCAAAGCGATCACCCAGTCTTCGCTTGGTCTCTCCAATATAAAGGAGACCACATTGAGAGCAGCAAATGCAATACACCAAATTGAAAGAGGTGCAAGTGAAACACTGCTTAACCTGCAATGAGTGTTTTAGACCTCGGATGGTGAACATAGAAGAGGTAATGGGACAGGTGTTGCACCTTCTGCGATTGCATGAGAAGGTGCCATGGGTGATGGGAGAGGTGTTGGGTGTAGTGGAGGAGTGGACTAGGTTATCCTGGAGGGAATGGTCTCTGTGGAATGCTGACAGAGAGAGTGAAGGAAAGATGTGTTTGGTAGTGGCATCATGCTGGAGTTGGTGAAAATGGTGGAGGATTTTTCTTTGCATGCAGAGGCTGGTGGGGCGAAATATGAGAACAAGGGGGACTCTATCCTTGTTCTGGGAAAGAGGGTCGTAGCACAGGAGATGCACTGCATGCTGTAAGGGCTCTGTCGACAATTGTAGATGGGAATCCATGGTTGAGGAAAAAGGAGCGCAGATTAGAAGCACCACTTTGGAAAGTGGCATCATCGGAACAAATGTAACAGAGGTGAAGGAGCTGAGAGAAAGGGATGGAGATTTTATGAAATCTATTTGAAGGAACTCTGCTATTGGTAGAGAATTCCCTCAAATAAGAGAATCCAAGCTGGACCCCCTTGATAGAAAGGGTGGCTGGTGGGGGTGCAGCTGGGGGGAGGGGGAGGGGGATTCAGAGGCATTCAAGGTGAGATTCAGTCTCTTTGACACAAACATTTAAACAGAAACATGCTGTTTGTATCAGTGTTTGGAGGTTTAATGATTTCAGAAAAACCGACCTTCCACCACCAGCCACGATCTTAGTAAATAGTAAGCTTGAGGGGCTGAATGGCCTCCTCCTGCTTCGTTCTTATGTTGACAGTGCCACTCTTACCCCTAAGAAAGATTGAGTCGCAGGCCCTCTGCACCACCACAAGAGGGAGAAAGACTAATTCCAAAACATTAGTCTTCTGTTTCTCCAACATCTTAAATTACTAATTCTTCTCCCTGTTTAAATCCTGTCAAGAGTCTCCTGTCTCTTTATCCTATTAGATTTACCCCCTGGGCATTCTTCATTTCTCGGACACTAACCTGACAATTGGAAAGTCCTCCCGGGGCTCGGATGCCGAAATACTCTTTTTAAACTTGCCCAGAATCCCCTCCTCTCCACTAAGGCCACCCACCCAATCCTTTCAAAGTGACTCTGACTCACCACCAACTTTTACCCTGTGCTCACACTCATTTAATATCTCTGGGAAGCAGCTGTAGAAACGTGGTGTTGCTGCTGATTTTTACCATCTCAAACTGCTGGCACTTAAAGAACAAAACCAGCACCCATCGCACTGACAGCAGAGAGGAGAGGGACCCTGTACCCCAGTGAGAGTCAGCACCTTCAGGAGAGGAGGGGGACCCTGTACCCCAGTGAGAGTCAGCACCTTCAGGAGAGGAGAGGGACCCTGTACCCCAGTGAGAGTCAGCACCTTCAGGAGAGGAGGGGGACCCTGTACCCCAGTGAGAGTCGGCACCTTCAGGAGAGGAGGGGGACCCTGTACCCGAGTGAGAGTCAGCACCTTCAGGAGAGGAGGGGGACCCTGTACCCCAGTGAGAGTCAGCACCTTCAGGAGAGGAGGGGGACCGTGTACCCCAGTGAGAGTCAGCACCTTCAGGAGAGGAGGGGGACCCTGTACCCCAGTGAGAGTCAGCACCTTCAGGAGAGGAGGGGGACCCTGTACCCGAGTGAGAGTCAGCACCTTCAGGAGAGGAGGGGGACCCTGTACCCCAGTGAGAGTCGGCACCTTCAGGAGAGGAGGGGGCAAACATAAGGAACACGGAACACATTTATCCCACTTGGGTAAACACACTGCAGTAAGCAATGACATTAATAATGCATCAATCCCAGGCCCCTAGACATCAATTGGCCCACTTAGTTCTGGTTGAACATCATGTTTCTGTCAGTGATGCTATTCAGAGACAAATCCCCTCATTGGGAAAGCAATGCTAATAGTTGCCATGGCAGCAGTCAGCATGGAAGTGGTGAACTCAGAA
>NC_137351.1:16274912-16464344 GCF_965287045.1 Carcharhinus amblyrhynchos
CTCAAATGTCAAGGTTGATGTCTCCTTGCCTTGGCCTCATTTCCAGCAGAAATGGTTTTTATTTTTGCTTCATCATCTCAAAGGGACCATTCTGAAGTGGTTTTCAGCCATCTGATACTAAATATTCCTGTTGCGGAATAATTATTTTTAAAAGCTACAAGGTCACTGTCTCCGAGGCAAGCCGAGACTGGCAGCCTCGTGTGTGACCTCATTTGACTGGAGTTACTAAATGAGGAGGCTCAGTTTTTGCACTCTGTAGGATGGGGTAAGTGGAGCTGCTCAGAGGCAGTGTCTGTACCATCTGTCTCGCTGGCACACAGAAGACATCGACCCTTTGAGCCATGACAGCAGGCCATTCGGCCCCTTGAGCCGTTCCAAAGGTTAATGACCCTTTGAGGAAAGAAATTCTCCTAATCTCCATCTCAAACAGTTGGCCCCCTATTCTGCTTCAAGTCTCTCCCATACTTGGAAACATCTTCCCAATATTTATCTGTTCAAATCCCCTCAGAGTCCTGTATCTTTCAATAAAATCACGATTTATTCTTCTAAACTCCAGTGGGCACAGGCCCAACCTGCTCAATCGTTCCTCGTACAATAACCCCTTCATCCCAGGAATGGGTTGAGTGAACCTTCTGAGCTACTTCTAAGTAATTCTTTATTTTCCAAATAAGGAAACTAAAACTGAACACACTATTCCAGATGTGGTCTCACCCATGTCCTGTACAGCTGTAGTAAAACTTGCTGAATTCTACATTCCATTCCTACCATAGATTCAATCCCTTCATCCAACTCATTGACAGATTGTAAATTGTTGAGGCACTAACACTGATCCCTGTGGAATCGGTTAGTTACAGTTTACCAATCCAAAAAGCAGCCATTTATCCCTCTCTCCGCGTAGCTAACCAATCCTTTATGTACCACCTCCACCACCATCCCCCCAAACCCCTATCATGTGTAATAGCCTTCAGTATAGCATATTAAATATCTTCTGGAAATCCAGGTACCCCACTTCTACAGGTTCCCCTTTATCCACCTTGATTACTTCCTCAAAAATTTAAACATTTTCTTTTCACAAAATGATATTGACTCTGATTGCATTAAGGTTTTCCAAGTATCCTACTAGAATGTTCTTAATAATGGATTCTAGCACTTTCCCTGTGACAGACATTGGGTGGAAAGGTCTGTAGTTTTCTGCTTTTTGTCAGTGTTATATTCGCTATTTTCCAATCCACTGGGACCCTTCCAGGATGTAAGGAATTTTGGAAGATTACATCCAACGTATCTACCAAGCCTTGCCACCCACTTGTAAATATGATGGAGACTGCAGAAAGAGTTTAAACACCCAAAGCCTCGTCTGGCTTTAATAACAGCAGCTAAGATCATTTGGAGAAAATGCCACTTTAGTCAGAAGATGATCTTTGTGTTAAATCTAGTTCCAATTAATTCATTCAGTACCAATTCCTACAGGGATTCCATAACAAGAAACTCACTCAGACCATCTAGCGCCATTTCCTAAAGTTCAAAAGAACAAAACTGAGGCACAAAATAGAGTAGAAGGCCACTCAGCCCCTCAAAATTGTTCCTCTATTCAATTAAATCCTGGCTGATTTACCCACATTGGCTCCACCTGCCTTTATACCCTTCATCAATAAAACAGTTGTTCTTTCACTGATCCTCTTTATAAAAGATCTGACTTGGTTTATCTGAAAGACTTCACAGACTGAATACTTGAACCTTGTAATGATGTTATGGTCAGATTCAGCGCGTGCGCAGCTTGTCCGTTCAGCAGCAATAACCAATTTCCAGCAGACAGACAAACATCGGCTGGGTTGATTCTGTTTTTCAAATGACATCCTGGATTATTTTCACATCTACCAGGATTTAAAAGCAGGTTTTTGGACAATATTTCAGTGAATGAATGGTCTAACAACACACCCCTGTCACAGCCAGATAAACATTAGGCTCAATTACATGCTCAACCTTCAGAGGTAAGGGTGCTGCCAAAACCCAGGCTGAGAGTAGAACAGGATAATTAAATAATTACTCACAGCTCACGTGATATGGGCATCGAGTAAGGGAATGTCAGTTGTCCATGCATGCTTGCTCATAAAGCCAGAACAGCCATTTACATTGACCCCAAATTCCAGCAAGATCAGGGTTACACAAAACTTTTTAAAACATACTATTTCACCTAAGTACAAGATACCTCTAGATATGCACACAGAACAATGTAATGTTCTCTCAGAAGGTAAATTCAGAGATTCATTCTCCACATTTGACAGAGAAAGATACATTTAAAAAGACTTTCAGTTCCCACCTTTACAGCTTTGAGAGTCCAATCAAAGCACAGCAATATGGATCTGTATAACCCAAAAATTTATCTCAAAACCACCAACCAGCTACATTCCTCTATCACAGCACAGAAAGGCCCAACTTTATTTATCTATTATTAGAGAAGTGATTCTGGTGTATAGTATATCTCAGAGTTTATCAGTGATGTGACTGGACCGGACTGTAACAGCCATCACTGAATCAACTCTCGAAAAATCAAAATGTCATTGATGAAGAGAGGAAGATAAGCCAATTGAAGAAACCTCTATGATTGGCTGAAATCTTAACCAGTATCTGCCCCAAGTATAAATTTGTTTCCTGAACTTTGAACTGGGCACCAATTGTTAGATCAATAAATGCTTTAACTTCACACATTTCATACCCTTGAATGAACAATAGCCTCATTAAACTATGAATCAACTGGTACTGAATGGGTGCCACCATACCAAGCACAGATTGTATTACCTCTTCCACCTGAATTAAGTGGGAAATAACTCCATTTACAGCTTAGCTGCTTTGTACTGGAAGAGCCTTTACACAGCAAACTCCACTTCCAATGAACCTGTGCCCACTTGTAACGTGACAATAAGCGAATGTTACTAATGCGTGGCAGTGGTTCTGAGGTTAAACAGTTCCATGTCTGATGTATTGAGGAAGTGCAGCCTATTGGCTCTGTTACTGAATTTATAATCCAGAGAACTGAACTCTGGAAGAGTTCAAAATCCTACCTTAGCACAGAGGAATTTAAATTCAGTTAATTCATTAAATCATATTGAAAACAGTGATCATGAAAGACAAAATGACCTGGAACATCTCATGCCTGTACAAACCAGCTCTCTCTGGTGTTCTCTGTTCCACGTCCAACATCTGGACTGAATGACAAAGTGGACCTCATGTTGGTGTGAAAAAGTTGCTGTCCAAAAAGCAGAGTTTTACTGAAATTCTGGTGACAAATGGATGGAAAGAGGATTGGCTGACTGGCAGAAGGTAGAGTGGGGTTGAAGGGGTCTTTTTCAGGATGGCAGCCGGTGACTAGTGGTTTGCCTCAGGGGTCGGTGCTGCGACCACAGCTTTTCAAATATACATTAACGACTTGGAAAGAGGGACTGAAGGCACTGTTGCTAAGTTTGCAGATGATACAAAAATACGTACAGGGACAGGTAGTATTGAGGAAGCAAGGGGGCTGCAGAAGGACTTAGAATGCAAGAACAGGAATACACTTCTGGGACTGTATAAGGCTCTGGTCAAACCCCATTTGGAGTACTGTAAGCAGTTTTGGGTCCTGTATCTAAGGAAGGATGTGCTGGCCTTTGAAAGGGCCCACAGGAGGTTGACAAGAATGATCCCTGAAATGAAGGGCTTGTCGTATGAGGATCGGTTGAGGATCCTGGGTCTATATCCTTAGAGTTTAGAAGGATGAGAGGGAATCTTATTGAAACTTACAGGGTACAGTGAGGCTTGGGTAGAGTGGATGTGGAGAGGATGTTTCCACTAGTAGGAAAAACTAGAACCAGAGGGCACAATCCCAGGCTAAAGGGACAATCCTTGAAAACAAAGCTGAGGAGGAATTTCTTCAGCCAGAGGGTGATGAATCTGTGGAACTCTTTGCCGCAGAAGGCTGTTGAGACCAGGTCATTGAATGTCTTTGAGACAGAGATAGATAGGTTCTTGATTAATAAGGGGATTCAGAGTTACAGGGAAAAGGCAGGAGAATGGGGATGAGAAAAATATCAACCATGATTGAATGGCAGAGCAGACTCGATGGGCTGAGTGGCCGAATTCTGCTCCTATGACTAATGGTCTAAATAAAAATGAGAGGTGGGATCCAATGGCACGCAGGAGCACTCATGTATGATGGGTAGTCAGTGATTCTGGAGTTTGCTATCTCACCTGAATTGGAAGGTTGCATTCTCAAATCTGACTCCTGAGACTTGAGGCACAATTGAGGTTAACACTCTAATGCGGTACTGAAGGAGTGCTGCACCGTCAGCGAGGCAACATTGCACCAACATCCATCTGTCCTGTCAAGTGAATGTTCCAGATCAAAAGTAACAATGAGGAGTGTGGGCGTCCCCGGTGTCCTGGGAAACATCCCTAAAAACTGATCACCTCACCGTTACACCACATTGCTGTTAGTAGGATCTTGCTCAGCATTCACTGGCTGCTGTATTTCTTGCATTACAGCAGCAATGTAACAAAATACTTCCTGGCTGCCAGGATCACTGAGACACAATACAAATAAAACTCTACATCTGCTACTCAAATCTTCTTCAATCCAGATGAAATTCTCATCTGGCAGTAACCATCTGGGAAATATACACAACATAGGAGAAATAGGCCATTCAGCCCTGTCAGTCTCTGTTACAATGTTCAATAGGATCATGGCTGATCAGTTTAAGAGTCATTCCCATCTACCCCCGATAATCTTACATTCCTTGCCAACAAGAATCTATCCAACCCCCACCTTGAACATATTCAATGGTCCCTCCCCACCCTCCACTGCCTTCTGAGGCAGAGCTCCAAAGTCACACCATCCACAGAAATAAACACTCTCCTCCTCCTCTGTCCTGCAAGGCCGACCCCTCATTTTAAAAACAGTACCTCCCTGGTTCTGAACTCATCCACATGAGGAAATTCCACTTCCAACTTGTGCATATCATTCAGATACTACCTACTCTGGGTTAAATGTATCAAGGGATGTTTATGCCTAAATTACTTGCCTAAAAAAATGTAAGGAAAGCACATGACTGAAAGGAAAAAAAGAGTGCATTGTTTAACTAGCAACAAAGAAATAACCAATGGCAGGACATACAACTAAGTAATAAAAATCCTTGTTATCAAAGTGAAAAATAAATCAATTTCTTTTTGTTGACTCGATTGTGGTATATACTGTCAGAATGATGGAAACCTCTAAATTTCATACGGACATACTAAACTTTTAAATAAGATGCGTTCTTAAAATGGACACAATGGACATACAAGCCAAAGGTGGCCGAGGATGTAAATTCTGAGTATTCAAGTTTAGACTGTCTGAATTGCTCTGGTGTGGGTGTCACAAATGGTCTCAGACACATATGAAAGACAAGAGCCATGCAACCATGAACTGCTATCTCCTTTGGAGATAATGGAAGCTGAGTATCATTTCAGGATGAACTATATCCGGTAAATCATATCCTAGGCTGATTTGTAGATTTTTCAGTCTGTGGGAACATACGAGAGACAGGGATAAAAGCCAGAAAAGACTTGGGTCAGGGTGGATTAGTGCTGGATGTGTCAGAACTGTGTACACACAAACCAAAACACCACCCCCCCACCTCTTTGCTCTGGCAGGTGAAGATACATGTCTCACACTCTCAGAATGCTAAACCAAGATACATCAGCAAAACCACAGCTGAAAAGGCAACAGGATCATTTCTCCACTGAGCTGCAGGACCCCTCTATCTCCAATCCAACTTCAGCTGCTGAGGTCAGTGCTACAGGAATCAGGAATCTCAAACAGCTGTAACATTTCACCATCTAATCCTTACTGATCAGTCAAAGACTGATTCGTAAGATTTTTAAAACCCAATTTTGGACTAATTTCATAATCTGCGAGAATGTATTTTACTATTTCCTTGCATTTAGTAGCTAATAACTCTCTGGTTCTCAAACTCAAGAGAGCCTGGTTAAATTGGAACTGTTAACAGTCATCTGTAAGGGAAGGATCTATTTTTAAGTAATCTTATTGCAACCAATTGATTAATAAGGGGATCTGGGTTATGGGGAAAAGACAGGACAATGGGGGTGTCCCAATCTGTGGTATTCCATTTGGAAATGAACACATTGGGGCTTGTATCAAGATAGTTCCCACAGAGAGGATAGAGGGTAAGTCTAGAACACTGTATAAAAAATGGTGGAAATGGGAATGTTCCCAACAGGAAAAGCTAATTAAAAGCTTGATTATTCAAAACCACTGCAGAAGCTCCTAGAATTCTACAGTTTAACTATTGTGGGTTCACTTTGGTAGATTACAAGTCATCCTATAAAAGCTCGAGTTCAGGAGAGCTTGGTGTACCCTCTGGGTGGCACAGTGTCACAATGGTTAGTATTGCTGCCTCACAGCACCAGGACCCTGTTCGGTTCCTGGCTTGGGTCACTGTGCGTTTGGAGTTTGCATGTTCTCCCCACGTCTGCATGGTTTCCCCTGGGTGCTCTGGTTTCCTTCCACAGTCCAAAAATGTGCGAGTTAGGTGGATTGGCCATGCTAAATTGCCCCTTAGTGTCAGGAGGGTAAATGCGTTCAGTTATAAAGATAAGACCTGGGTGGATTGTGGTCAGTGCAGACTCGATGGCCTCTTTCTGCACTGTAAGGATTCTATGATTCTACCTGAGTCTTCCAGTAACGTAAATCCCCATCAACAAACACATCTATCCACATAGCGCAATGGAAAGGTTCATTTCTAGAAGGTTCTGTATTTGCATTATGAAAATAAAAAGGTCTGTACATCAACATATCTGAATCAAGTCAATTTATGTTATTATTCGAAAGTTGGCTTTGGCTTTAGTATTTATATAAATTCATAGAAAATATTAAACATCTAACAAAATAAATAAACAGATCATCTAAATCATAATAGTTAATGATCATGTTTGAAAAGCTTTTTTTTAAAACATTTGCTCCTAGATTCACATATATATATATTTATATAATATTTATTTTCCTCAAACTTATAAACCAGGGTCAGTAGTGCTCGCTGAGGGGGGAGTGTTCCTTCAAAGAAATCTGAAAAATAAACAGAATACATTTTACTAAGTGTCGAGGTTTCCTTCATGTCTTGCGTTTCTTGGTGGCAGATTTGTTTTTTGTGGGTTTCTCTCTGTGCAGGTGATGGGACGATCTCAGACTCAAACTGTTCCATGATAAACATACAGATACCCAGGACATTCCCAACACTGATAGGAAGCAGCTACACTGTTAGACCAAGAGTTTAAAAACGTGGAACAATGTTCTGCAGCAGCTGATTGAGGGTCAAACACATTCTGGTTTTTCTCATCAGTCCAGTCAGGAAACTTTACACTAGAGCAAGATTACACAGCATCATTCCAGTGTAAAAACATTCAAAAACACAGAGCCAAGTAGGAACAAAGCTTTCCTACTACCGCATTTCCATTGGGCTCTCTCATTTGGCGTTGCCCCATTTTGAAGAAATTCAACGGAAAGCAATGCAGAACCTGTACAAATGGCAATGAGTCCGAAAGTATCCGGTGGCAGTTCATGGCCTGGTCACTGCTCTGGGGGACGAAGAGAGTGCAGCTTCTGGTCATCCAGACACTTCCAATATTTGAAGTTAGTTGTCAAGTACTGGATCAAGTTGGGCAGGTCAGCAAACACTGTAATCAAATTAAAAAAAGAGAAGACACACGTCAAAGAATAGATTATTAAAAAGATTAAAGAGACTGGGGTTCTTTTCTCTAGTGAAAAGGCAGGTGGGTAATCAGTCAAAGGTCTTTAAAACCGGGGGCAGATAAAAATGTTTTCCACTTGCAGGCAACCCAAAACTCAGGGCTGGCAGTCAGTAATAAGTCCAGCAGATAATCGATAGTCACTAATAAATCAAGCAGATATTCAATCAAGTTGTCAGTAATAAATCCAGAAGATTCTGCAGAAATGGCTTTATCCAGGGAATGGTTAGGGATAGAATGTGAAACTCGCTACCACAGGCAATAGCTGAAAAAAACACGTATGTTAAAGGGGATGCATGAAGGGATAGAGGGTCATAACGATCGAGTAATTTAAGGGAAGGGGAGACGTATGTGCAACTTAAACACCAACATGAATACATTGGGTGGAATGGCTTGCTTTTCCCTGTTATAAAATCAACATCATTCACATATTATCTGCTCACTTATCTGTTACTGGTGGGACTTTGCTATGCACAAACTGACTGATAGGGTAGGTAAAGTAGACTGGGAGGATAAACACAGAGCACAGATACCAACACAGACTGTTTGCACCAAGTGGTTTGGTTCTACGCTGTCTAGCTCAGTGTAACAATAGACAGAAAGACAGCTTTCTGGATTTCAGAATAATTACTGTCCTCAAAAGGTACATTAGCAGAAACATTAGCCTACACCTGGACTTAGGAGTGATATGGCTTGTGTCTCAGTACGGAACCCTCATTGTACAACAGACATCAGGTAAAGGGGACTAAAGCAGCTCCATTGAGACTATCCCCGACGAGTAAATGCATCATGCGATATGGCGGAGCTGTTTCAGTTATGGCCTTTGCAGAGCTCAGACAGATAGCAAAATAGGAGAATGAAATAAGTTGGGAAAACGTATTTGCAAAAGGACTCAAAATATTGCAAAGAATAAAAATGCTGAAAGGAATGTCAGGGATGTAAGATAATTTTAGTGACAGTGTCACATTATCTTTTGAACGAAGGAAGATATTGAGAGTTTCAGAAATTGTTAGGGAAAAATCCAGAGACTTACCATCCCAAGCATCAAACATATCTGTTATAAAATAATCAATGAAGGAGATTTGTGACTTGGGAATACTACAGGTGTTCCTATCAAACACTGGCATCACCACAGGTAATCCTTGTCGCTTCTCCTCATCCGTCTGTGAACAAGACAAAGATTAAAAGAGCTCAACTAGTCACATATTGTCTTGCATATCAAATAATGCAATACAAAAACAGAGCAGCTATCATGCGCATGTGCACTAGCCCCTTCAGTAGAATATGGTTTCCATGTCTCCAGCTTCCTATACACAAGGTTTCGGAGCTCAGTAGGGCTAAGATTCCCTGCAGGGAACAACAATATAGATATGTGATATGCCAAAGTCTGGATCAACTGTCCAACACCCTGGAATGTGATGGGTTGGCACAGGATTGGAGTATGGGGCCTCCATCTACATTTGACAGCAAGAGAAATGTTATTTTTTTTAAAAAAAATGAGAGGTTTGACGAGTTTGGCTAGTCAGGTTTGTAGGACAGCCCAGGTGCACAGTGCACCCAGTTAGGGGCACAGGCTACTGGCCTCTCAATTTTGCTCTGCCCCTTATTACAAGTTACAATAGAGCAGCACAGTGGTTGGCACTGCTGTCTCACAGCACTAGGGACCCAGGTTCGATTCCTGCTTGGGTCACTGTCTGTGTGGAGTCTGCACATTCCTCCCATGTCTGCATGAGTTTCCTTCAGCTGCTCCAGTTTCCTCACAGAGCCCAAAGATGTGTGGGTTAGGTGCATTGGTCATGCTAAATTGCCCCTTTGTGTCAGGGAGACTAGCAGGATAAATACATGGGGTTATGGGATAGGGATTGTGGTCAGTGCAGACTCAATGGGCCAAATGGCCCCTTTGTGCATTGTCGGATTCTATGATTCTAAGTTGACATAATTTGGCCAGGTTGGGCAATAGGGACAGGAGGTTTCCAGTTAAAGAAATTTCTCCAATTGAACTCCTTACCAACAGAAAAGCACCAAAAGACTCTTTCAAAGACACCAACGAAATACTAGTGGACAAAGGTATTGGAAAATGGTTAACAAACGCACACTTGGACTCCTGTGTCGAGAGTATTCAAAGGGCTGGACACTGTGATTCAGGTAGTTTTGTTTACCATGGTACTCGTTTCAGATAAATTTCACATTTAGTTTGCAAAAGAACTGAAAACAGTAAAAAATCAGTTTTTATTTGTATATTGCCTTTAACTTATGATGCCTCAAAGTATTTCAGGAAGTTAAAAACTCTTGTCAAACAGCAGGCTTTGGATTCCAGATCTTTGCGGGATGAGTTTAAGAGAATCAGGGGATTAGAAGGAAGCAGGGATGGGGGCAGGGGAAATACGGTCAGTAAGGGTGGAAGGCATGGGGTGCCCAGACGAGAAGATATAAAAGAAACCAATTGTAACTTATGCAAAATTTGTATTTCACAAAAACTGTCAGCGATATTCTTAATTCGCTACATTTCAGTATAATCAGCCCTGGAGGACGAGGAGAGAAAAAAAAATTAAAAATTCAGCTTCTCACCTGAGCAAAGTATTCTTCTGAAATACGGGCAGCCCACTCAATACAGAGCTCGAGGGGTCGGCAGGGATTGGAGATGTCCGCACATTTTATCAACATACGTTTGATCAGAATCCGGTTTTCAGGCGAGGTGAGGATGGTATTGCATGAATCTTCGTTGGTGCCACCATTCTGCAATGCAAACAGAGAAGGCACATTGTACAGCACTCAAATTGACAAGGACTAGACAGGTGGGAGATTAATGTGGTTTACTTTTATATTCTAACAGAGCATTGCTGGGTGCTAAAAGAGTAACTGCAATGGAAGGACAAGCAACAAGATAAATCTGAATTTTCAATGTTAACGCCAAGTGAACAACTTGTACACTGTACCCTCGTCACCCACCTCCCTGACAGCAGCTTATGCACAGACAGTGCCAGAACTGGGGTCCCAGTCAGCACATTCACTGATAGGTTGTTATTTGTAGGGATGCAAATCTCTCAGCCAGCTGGGGTGCAAGGAGAGGGCTGGAAAAATCATAACCGGCTGACACACTCAATGGCTTCTGAATCACAGGGTTTGGTTTCTGTACTCCTGGCTTTGCAGAGTGTATTCCAGGACAAAGCCAGAGCAACTAATTCATAACGGAGATGTGGACTGGGGACAATAAACGACTGAGCACTCAGCATGCTAGGAGAAATGAACTAACGAACATGACCTGATCCTGAAATACAAATACACCAATCACTAAAGTTGCAGCACAGGTTAGCAAGGCCACAAAAATAATTAACCAAGAACTTGGTTTTATTCCTAGAGGGACACAATTGAAAAATAGGAAGCTGCGTTAAATCTGTATCGAACCTTGGTTTAATCACACTTACGTACAGGGAGTAGTTCTCCTCAATATGTTATATGGAAAGGAGAGAGGTACTGGAGAGGGTGCGGAAAAGATTTACAAGGATGATATTGGAAATGCATGGTTTACATTTCAGGAAAGAATCTTCAGGCTGGGTCTCTTATTTCTTGAAAGGTTGAGGAGTGACCTGGAGTTCTTTAAAGCAAAGAAAATGCTTCCTCTTGTGAAAAAATCATAACTATAGGTCATCAATATAAGATATCACCAAAAACTCCAATAGGGGATTTGGAAGAAACTTCCTTACCCAATGAGTGGTGAATGTGTAGAATGCACCATCATAGGGAGTGGTCGAAGTGAGGTTAGATGCATTTAAGGGAAAGCAGGACAAGATTAAAAGGCAGAAGGTTAAGATGCTGATTTAGATGAGACAAGATGAAAGGAGGTTTGAGTGGAGTATGAATACCAGCATGGACTGGTTGGGCCAAATGGCCTGTTTCTACCTCTAACTAACATCAAGTGGCCATCTCTCACACACACATCATGGGACTTGTTCAGTGAAGTGTCCTATTTTTCATGGGCGAGATGATATTTGAAACAGTCTCATGGATATTAGAATCAGACATTTTGCCTAAAGCACAAAATCAAAATGCTGCAGATGTTGCAAATTTGAAATAAAACAGGAATAGCTGGAAATACTCAGCAGCAGATCTGGGCAGCATCTCTGAAGAGTAAGGGAATTTAATGTTAATGTTCATGAAAGGTCAACTCTGTTTCTTGCTCCGGATGCTGCCCGACCTGCTGAGTATTTCCTGTGTCTCTAATTTACTTCGCATATACCAGTCAGTTACAGCATTCACACCAAGTACACATTCCTGATTCTGGGAAGAAACCAACAAGTGCCAATCGGCTGACTACTTTTCTTGAAATAAGCTCCTCTATTGTGAGTCTTTAAACTACCTGACAGGCACGCAAGGAAATCCATAAGATATAGGATCAGAATTAGACCAGCCTATCACATCTGCTCCACCAATCAACCATGGCTGATATGATTCTCATCCTCATAACCCTCGATCCCTTTATAGATCAGGAACCTATCTATTTTGTTAAAATCATTTTAACTCCGTCAACAGGTGTCATTATATTTCAGCCACTGGGAAGTGCTCGATCTTTGTGGACAAACTAAATCAGAAGGTTAAGTTTTTTTGCCAGAATAAATGGTCTGAAATTCTTTGAAGTCAGGGGAGGGCAGACTGGAAATTCTGCATCAAATCAGAGAAATGAACTGGCCAAGTGCTAGCTGGTGGACTCTCCGCTGTTTAGAGGGTTCTCCAGGAATTGTTTTTTGCATTTGATCTGTGTGTAAATGGAAAAGTTCAAAGCACAGCAACGGATGGCCCCAAAATCTTTAGGCGATGCCCTTGTGGAAAAGTGAATGCAACCAAAAGTAAGGGTGTCAGCCTCCTTGACTAGACTTGAGTTTCTAGCTGCTATCAGGAGTTGTGGAGCTTTCTTCTGAAATTCCTGCAGTCGATGAGATGGAAACTAGTGTTTTCCCGTGTGTTCCTATAACTGCAAAGTTTACTAGGTTACTTCAGAGGACAAGTTAACCAAATTGACCAGACCAGATAAGGATGACAAGCTTCCTTTTGCTCAGAAGCTTTGTTTGAATAACCTATTAACTTGTTATGTGATCACCTTTGCTGTCAGTTACGGTACCCAACATTGTTTATTTAGACATCTAAAAATCTAGTCTTTTAAACCACAGTGACTTGGGTTTCATCCGGGTGCTCCAGTTTCCTCCCACAGTAAAAAGATGCACGGGTTAGGTGGATTGCCCAAGCTAAATTGCCCCTTAGTGTCAGGGGGGCTAGTAAGGTAAGTGCATGGGGTTACAGGGAATAGGACCTAGGTTGGATTGTGGTTGGTACAGACTCAATGGGCCAAATGGCCTAGGATTCTGTAATTTATCAAAATAAATAGCTTTTGATTGCAAACATTGGGATTTTATGATGTCCCCAGGTAGCAGATTCCTCACTGTGGTGTGAAAGCTGCAAGCTGTTGATAATATTCTGCAGAGACCAAAGCTGGCTAGAGCACCCTCCCATCAGGTTTAACTAAAACTGGTCCAAACTCAGCTGCAAACACACACAAATTACATGCATGCAAACTTCCTCCATTTGCTGTGGAAATTCAGAGATGTATCGGAGAAACCCTGAACCGTTGTCACTTTTGTTTTTTTGTTAGGGGGAGGGGGGGTTGGGGGGGGGGGGGCGGGGGGAGGTGGTGGGATAAGTGAATAATCAAAAACTAGTAAGACATTAAATTCCTGTATTTTGGAACATTGGCCAGAACACACTTCACCCTGCCCGCCACGGAATTGGAGCGAGCGAGCATTCGAGAACGGAAATCTCCTTTGACATCGGGCGGGAATTCCTAGTCTTGCCCAAGCGATGCTGTAACATCCCGTCCATTAAGTCAGGTTGATTGAGATGTAGCTCCCAGTTCCAGATAAAACTGAGCCACACGTCAACCCAGACTGCAATTGTTTGGTGGTGTTGGGGCTAATCATACAGATCCTGCATCACCACACAGGATTCACACAACCCAGAACCAGCTCCACAAATGTGAAGGAACTATAACTGCCTGACCAGAGATATCCCTTTCCAGTGGCAGGACCCTCGTGCTCAAATTATTTTGTTTCCAATTTAACCCAATCAACAAAAGCTTTTTACTTGTAAAGTCTGATGGAGGCATGGCTGGTTAGCATGGAGCACTACATCCAATCCTCACGCTCTGTGCAGAAATCCTTCAGGAGCTGACTGGTTTTGAATGATTCCCCAAATCACTTCCAAGCATCCAAACAACTCCAAGTTATACAACTGCTTCCAGTCCCCTCCCAGAATGAACTGCCACTGTCCCGATTGCGGAAGGCACGGTTCCGGTAATGATGGAAGATTGCTCACGTGGAGGATTTCACAAATAAATTAATTGTAGGTTTTCTCACTTCAATGTCACCTGGGAACTTTGAAAACCCCAAATATCATCAGCATAACCTTAACCGCCACTGGCACCATGAAGATGCTGCCCGACAGCAAATCTGTTAGATATGCAAGTGACCTGTCACCTAATGCATCTGGATTCCCACACCTGTTACTCCTTCATGTTACAGACATGCGCAGTGTTACAGACATGCACACAGTTACACACAGTTACAGACACATGCATACACAGTTAAAGAATGTCTCCCACTTCTTACCCCAGCACTGTGCTCCTCCAGTCCAGCCAAAGGCTTGTTGATGCTGTTTACAAATTTGTTGACGTGTTCAAAGTGTTTTGTCATCTCTGTCGCAAGGACCATGTCGATAATAGCTTGTCGGAGTGTCCGGTATTCATTCCTGCCCAAAAATGTTCACTCTCAATTTAACAATAAATGTGCATTATGTCACACCGTTAGTGTAAGGAAATGACCCAAGATGCATTATTAGACATTGAGCTACATGGAGACAAGGACTGGTGACAAACAGATGGATCTTAATCAGCGGTGGAGGGATAGAGAGGATTAGAAACCGAACAAGTTCAGGCTAAAGGCATGTTGAAGGGACCAGGGCAGATTCTCGAGGGATCATAGAATCCTTACTGTGCATGAGGCCATTCAGCCCATTGAGTTGGCACTGACTCTCTGACAGAGGGGAAGGAGCGTCTTTCCCTTTTGCCCTATCCCTATAACCCCAAACCTTTTCCATAGCAAATCCATCTAACCTACACATCTTGCAACACTAAGGCGTAATTTAGCATGGCCAATCCACCTAACTTACACATTTGAACTGAGGGGGGGAAACTGGGACACCCAGAGGAAACCCATGCAGACCCAGGAAGAATGTGCAAACTCCACACAGGCAGTGACTCAAGGCCAGAATCAAGCCTGGGTCCCTGGCACTGTGAGGCAGCACCGTTAACCACTGCATGGTGACACAAAGATTTGGGAGGGTTATGGGGCTGGACAAGGTTACAGAGATGGGAAAGGCAAGATGATAGAAGAATTTGAACAGAACATTGAGAATTTTAACATTGAGGTGTTGGTGAACTGGGTGTGAATATAGCTCAGCTAGCAGAGGTGATTTGTGGGTGAGGATATGGGCAGCAGAGCTTGAGATGGACAGATGTTTATGAAGGATGCAAGGAATGAAACAATCACATCCGCAGCAACAGCCAAAAGCAAACCCCATCAGTCTCTTACTCAGTCACAGAATACAGCACTGGTTACAAATAAAAATTAACATCCAATTATCACGAGAAGCCAGAATAAGATTAATTATTTAAACCAATTGATAAAGTAGCAACAGCTGCAACTTGAAATACTAACTGGGCAACACACAGGAGGGCTGGAATCGAGAAATTCAGCTCTCACTCTCTCTTGCTCAATTAGTGAATGTCTCTCAGTTGCTGGGAATACAGCTCTCTCAGGCAATGAGTTTAGTAACTCCTCCCTCCCAGCATGAATACGAGGGCTGGGCCAGATTTTGAGGGAAAGAGTGACATTTCTCCCATAACTCAGTTACCCAATGAATGTGTCACAGCAACAGCAAGAAAACATAAAGAGAAGATTTCTGGCTGCTTAAGAATGTAAACAGCTATTGAAGCATCCATAAAACCCCTCTCCTTTCATGTTTTATTTAGGGTTCTTCAGGTGATTGTAAATTAAACTATTGCTCAGTACAGTGGCCTGACTGGAGATTTCTGGCCACATAACGAACACCGGACTTCACATTTCCCATCCTGTTAGTAAAGACTCCACTTTGTTTCCCGTGTGTGTTGGAGCCACAGTTGAAAAGTGTAGAAGCTCGTTTCCCTAGGAGATCATTCCAGCTGTGCTAGGTCGAATCCACTCATCTAAGATTGTGTTCTCTCCAGAAGCATTGTAAATATTAATTAAACAGCCCTTCCACTCTGCTTGCTCAAGATGTATCTACATATCAAAGTAGTCCATTTCATAATGCAAATTCTTTTCTGCCAGTCCATTACACACACACCAGGTCCAAGATGCTTTAAACGCAACTAACAATGTTGAATCAGGTATACCACAAGTCACACATTCAGGGTCAAGCCATCCATCTATCTGATCACTATTCGAGAAAGAACATCTCATCTACACTAGCCCAACAGATATATCACACACAAGACAGCCCTGTGAGATTTGAACCGAATTAAGCTTTGTGCTGTAAACTCTTCATCTAAAATGATCTGTTTTGCTCCTTGTAGAATCCTTAGCAGTGTAAAGCTTCACCATCTCAGAATTTATTCAGCATTTATACCAGGCAGGATTTATTCAGTAAGTCTGCTAAAGAAGTAAAGTCCTGTGGCTAACATGCTGCAGGCAGCTGGAATTGGCTGCACGAAAAGCTCATGCTGCCAACACAAGAACGCTATGCTAATATTTCATTCCCTCATCTATTAAACTCTTATTTAAATATGGTGCTTCCACATCTCCTGATTTTTTTTAAAATCAGATGTCGTTGGACATGATATATGCATCCCTCAGCCAACATCACACAAAGTAATATATGATCATTTATCCCACTGTTACTTATGGGACTTCCAGTACAAACTGGCTGCTGCTCATTTTCCAAATTGCAAGTGATCTCACTTCTGCAGCTCAGACATAAGCCGTGACCATGAATGACACACACATTGTGCTGTTGGTACGTTCTAGTGCAGCCCAGACTCGGACTGTCAAAGTGTGATGACTTCAGGCAGGCTAATGAGGTTAGTTTGCTAGAGTATGAAAAGAGGTTCCTGACGAATCTTAATTAAATCAGGGAGCCTTATGCTCCCTATTTAAAACAGGTGTGTCAGACTCCCAGCCTGCATTTAGCAGACTGGCGAGCTAGCTGTGTACAGATGTAAGTGTGTAAATAAAGTAACCTGATGACAGGACTTTCGCCTCCATGGAGTTCATTACTGGTTAAGGATCCTTGATCAATTTTATTTTTTATTTTTAAAATATATTTTAATAAAAGTATAATCTTTTTCGCAGTAGACAATGCTGCAAATAATGAGTTAATTCACCTGTTGCTTATGCTTTTGCCTAAAGGTCAATGATCAGAGCACTAGATCTAAGCATGTAATGATTGCAGAATCAAAACCAGATTAATTAAATACTAGTTAGCTCCCTTCAATTCTCTTCTGGTTCTTTCTCCATTTACAAACACAAAATAGGATCAGGAATTGGCCATTTGGCCCCACAAGTCTGCTCCTCCATTTAATAAGATCATGGCTGATCTGTTTAAGTTCCACATTCTCCATCTACTCCACATAACCTTTGATTCCTTTGTCTAACAAGAATCTATCTACTTCTGCTTAAAAATATTCAATGACCCCACCTCCAAAAGAAAAACAAATTCTCCTTAGCTGTGTCCTAAAAAGGATGACCTAATTTTAAAACTGTGCCCCCTAGTTCTGGACTTGCCCAGAGGGTGAGGATACAGTCTTTCTTAAACTGCAGCTAGAATCCTTTCTGCGAAAAATGGCACAGCAAATCTCCAAGTGCAACTAAGGCCAGGATCATTTTCCAATGGGTCTCAGACTCCTTACCTCTCCATGTTCTTGAAGATGTTACATTTATCGTCCCGTGTGGTCAGTTGGAATGCTAGTGCTGCATGGTGGCTCTCCAAAACTGCCGTATCGTTGTAAAGAAGTGCTAGTTCACTGCCCGCATTGCACAGGAAAGAGTTAGTCCTGCCGGGATGGTCCACATCGTGCACCGTGGCTGCAATGAGAGCTGCCACTTCGTCAGTCCGGTCCAAGCTTTGCTGAAAGATGGACACAGTGCTCAAAATAACCTGAAGATGCTCTTGGCTGAAGAGTGAACAGTAAAATTTAAACAATAATACAGAGTGATTTCAGAATTGAGAGCTGATGTAGTGCTTTTCCCAATCAGTTTAAAATGATAAAATGGAAAGTACACACAAGCACAAGGGGATGTGCAGAATAATTATCTGTACATTTAAAAACGTTTGTGCTAGTTTTGGTGAAAGCTAACGATCTGATTTGATACAATACACCTAGAATCTTAGAAACCTCATAACAAAGGAGATTATTCAATCCACTGTGTCTCAGTGAAGACCAACAACCCATCCCAACCCCACCTTCCACCACCATGAGTGGAATTCTTCATTTAGACACAAAAGAGACAGACATGAAAGTGGACCAGGTCGTACTGAATGGTGCAGTAAGCTTCAGAGGCCAAATGGCTATTCTTTAAAAATTTATTTATGGGACGTAGACATTGCTGGCTAGGTCAGCATTTCCTTTCTATCCCTAGTTGCCTTAAGATGGTGGTGAGCTGCCTTCTTAAACCACTGCAGGCCATGCGGTGTAGGTACACCCACATTGCTCTTAGGGAGGAAGTTCCAGCAATTTGACCCAGTGACAGTGAAGGAACAGTGATATATTTCCAAGTCAGGATGGTGAATGACTTGGCTGGGAACTTCCAAGTGGTGGTACTCCCATGTGTCTGCTTCCCTTGTCCTTCTAGGTGGTAGAGGTCATGGGTTTAGATGGTGTAAAGAGTCTTGGTGAGTTCCTGCAGTGCATATTGTAGACGGTACACACAGCTGCTACTGTGCAGAGTGGTCAAAGGATTGAACGTTTGTGGATGGTGTGCTAATCAAGCAGGCTGCTTCGTTCTGGATGGTGACAGAGTGTTGGTAGAGCTGCATTCATCCAGCAAGTGGAAAATATTCCCTCACAATTCTGACTTGTGCCACTAGATGGTAGACTGACTTTGGGCTTTCTTGCTACTTCTGTTTAATGAGAGTTTCTGTTTTGACATCCTCTTAGGCAGCAAGTACCAGACTCACCAGCTTCCGAGTAAAAAAAAGTTTCATCATCCTCTCCCTGCTCCTTCAATCACTGTGCCCTGATTTATCAGCCCGCTCTCAGGGTAACCAGAGTCTTTATTTGCTCGAGCAAGGCTTCCAATTGTACGGATCTCACCAGCCTCTGCTCCGAGGAGCACAACACCAGTCTAAACTTCTTTCATTACTAATAGATTCCAGTCTTAACAATACACTTGTTACTCCTTTTCACCCACTCTAGGGCTACCTCAACCTTCCTGTAATGCAGTGACCAGAACTGTACACAGTACTCAAGCTATGGTCCAACTAATATCATATGACCCTGTAGTTAGTTTCCATTGCATAACTCACCCCCCAACACCATTATGGCAGCAACATCAACAGAACCTGCAGCAGCTCGAGAAGGTCCAACATAAGCTGTTCAGGGTGACTAGCAATGGGTAATAAATGCTGTTGGAATCCAGGCTTTCAGAATTAATTAACCCTAACTCTCAAGTTCTGAATTCAGAGTGATAATCCTTATTAGTGACAGTGGTTATATTTTATTCCGTGTAAGCATGACTTCACACGCATTAATATCTGAGCAGTTGTATTAAAGAACAACAACTTTACTATTATATCCAATAACTACTCCCTGGTGGTCACATCAGATCTCCACAATGTCTGCACTCGGGGAATCCTCATACAACAAACCATGTGGGAGACCATTTTAACCCAATCATTACTTGCCATTATTTATTACAAGAGATGTTCTTTAACCATTAGCCTTCCCAAACCTACGACAGATGTTCATTCTTTGACTTCTCGAGTGCAGAATCTCACCAGTTCACAAATATTTCAATGTCAGGCTTGACTAAAGCAATAACACAGTGCTCAGTTATTCTCCCTAGGCCCAGACATATCTAGGCCTCAGACTTTGCTAGGCATTTATCTTTCACTCTCTCAGAAAGCTCCCTGTTTAAGCATTCCGCTAGATTTCTGAAGTGTACCCATTGTCACTGATTAACTAAATCTTAAAGAAATGTGCTGTTATAGTACGTTAGTTAGCTTTTGTTAATTAGCAAGACAGCCAAGGTAAGGATCTTCCAGGATTCTTACAGACCGCATCCCAAGAACATGTTTTTTAAATGAGTATTGTTGTCACAGGATGAGGAAAGTCACTGGGAGGAGAAGGTCCCTTTGAAGGAATGGAAATTTTCTTTTAGAAAATGTCCTAACTCACCTTAACTCTTTCCTTACAAAGGAAATAAGCAGTCGCATGCAGCACATCTGCAGAATGTGTCGAGTTGTGGTAGGAATTCGAGGAGTGGTAATTTGCTTCAATAACTTGTAACCAGGAGCGTAATACTGACTCAGAACAGTTTAAAAATTCACAAACTCCAAAGCGCGAAAATGTTTTCAGCCCAAGATAGACCAGAGGCCTAGATAAAAGGATGAGAGGTTTAGAGAGGATGTCTGCCAACAGGTTTTATTTTGTCATGGACTAAGAATTGGGCATATCCATTTGTATAATTTCTCAGATTAAATCCTTTTCCTGCTTCTTCCCCCGCCGAACCACAAATCTTGATCCAAAATGATTACAGGACAGTACCAAAGGAATTTTAGGAAAACCTTGCTTCGTGAAGTCAGAGTCATAGAGGTTTATAGCATAGAAACAGACCATTCAGCCCAACTTGTCCATGCTGCCTTTTTTCTGAAAACCCCTAAAGTCCCAATTGCTCGCATTTGGCCCATGTCCCTCTATACCCATCTTACCCACGTAACTGTCTAAATGCTTTTTAAAAGACAAAATTGTACCCCACCTCTACTACTACCTCTGGCAGCTTGTTCCAGACACTCATCACTCTGAAAAAATTGCCCCTCTGTACACTTTTGTGTCTCTCCCCTCTCACCTTAAACCTATGCCCTCTAGTTTTAGACTCCACTACCTTTGGGAAAAGATATGACTATCTAGCTGATCTATGCCCCTCTATTTTATAGACCTCTATAAAGGTCTATAAAAGTTGTAGCCTTTCTATGAACCTCAGGGAAAGACAAATAATGTTAGTACTCTTCCATGTAAATCTCTGGCTAACAATTCACCTGAGGCCCCAAGCCAAGAGTCCTATTGTTTAGTGATGCAGATAAGCTCACTAACTTGGCCAGTCAATCGACATCACAAATTGTCAGCTATTAACCAGCATTCTAAACTTCAGACAAGTGTTGCCTTCAATATTCTTACAACAAATACAGCCACAAATGCAAAAAATATTACTGACAGTGCTCCAATTACACCGATGCACAAGGAGATAGACATCACATCCAAATGTGTTGAAGCTGCAAACTCTGAACAGTCTCAAGGCTAGATACTGATTACCTGTCTTGGTTGGCCATATTCAACTGAATTTGGGTATGGAGTAATGCTCAGGATTAGAAGGCAGCAAAAGCGCTATGGGCTGCTCCTGCCTTTGAGGGGGGGAGAGCTGACTGGCGGTAATTTAACTTGAGTGGTGAGGGAGAAGTGGGGCCTACATGAACAACCACAGCCAGTATAGGAATTGAACCCGTGCTATTGGCCTTGTTCTGCATCACAAAGTGGCTGACCAGCCAACTGAGCTAAACCGAGCCCCAAGGCACTAATCCAATCACAAGTTCAGAAATGATTTCCACTTAGGTCAGAGTATGCTCCAGGTCTGACACTGCCACATTACATTGTGCTGGGCATTTATACCTCAAGTTAGCATCCGAAATCTGTAACTAATCCAAAGGGGTTTGAGTGAAAAAAGCCATTAGTTATTGGGAGACATGTTCTCAAAGAACCATATCACAATGCACATTTAGAAAGAATTGGACTTATCACAACAAACACCAGCATATTCCCACAGCTCTGTCAATGGGATAAAAACATCCATAAGTGCTTCACAGGAACATTATAAAAGAAAATTTGATACGGAGCCACAGGAGGCAATATGATGGCAAATGACCAAAGCTTGGTCAAAGAGGGACATTTTAAGGGGAAGGTGGGGCGGAGAGACAAAGAGATGGGGAGGGAGGTGGGGGTAAAGAGAGGAAAGCTGGATTGAGGGGTGTAGAGGATAAGAGAAGGCATGGCTGCCAGTGGTGGTGAGATTAAAATCAGAGGTGGTCAAGAGGCTAGGATTAGACAAAATAAAGTTTGAGATGGCTAGAAATGAGACTGATGTTACCATGAATGATATCAATTTGCGTTTATATAGCACTGTTAACATGGGAGGGTGGGGTCACATTGAAGAGGTGGGCTTGATGGGAATAGTGGTAGGCACTGCCAGAGCAGGGAGTACAACCAAGGCAAGGACAGAGATGGGTACGGACGGGGCTGCTAGATTCAGATGTTATGGGTGAGAATGGGGAATGATCCCACTGTGAAATGGGAAGTGAAATATTTAGTATGAAGTCTATTACAAGTTTGAGGTCACAAAGGCATCCTCTTGCCAGAATCATCACCCCACTCCAATGAAACAAAAGGAACTGCTGTACATTGACTGATGAAAAGGCCCCACTCCACACACCCATTCCCCAATGGGAGATCAGAAAGTGAATGCATTTTATTGACCCTGTTTCTGACAAGTTGGTTCTGCTGCTGCACCGACTGATCTACAGCATAGTATCACTCACCGTCACTCCCATTTATATACTCGCTCAGATTCAAGTCTTGTAATAGGGCATTCACTCGTTAACAACTTTCTAAAAATATGAGCTGAACTGTAACATTCCAATTCTTCAAGAAGTGGCCCAGTTTAACCAGCTGCAGGATCAGATCATTTCACCATTCTGATATCTAACCATCATTAGTTTCAGTCTCTTCCCAACCTGCTGATTGCTCCAATAATTTAAATTTACCTTTTGTGTGTTGCAGCCTCCAATTCAAATATATCAAAGTCCCAGGAATCCTCATTTTCCATGGTTTCCATTATCCTCGGGGGAATATCGTGTAGCGAGACAGGAATATGGAAATGAGCGTGAATCGTATGGGCATCTGAGGCAAAAAGACACACAAAGAAAATCAGTCATCAAAGGATCACAATAAACCACACATAAATCACCAAAGGAATAGTTATATATAGTTTGAGTTTATAATGACAGGAACAGAGGAAAACACAGCAAGTTGCACAGATGGGAGCAGGAAGTTACAGCAGACATTGACAGACAGGAACTCAATGTTGAGAAGTGAGATTGTGTGTTTAGGATCCTGAGAAACAGAAGTCAGAATATTTTATTAATGGTGAATAAGGTTATTTAAGTACATTAGCAGAAAGTCTAGGCTTATTATTCAAAGTCAAGCTTGGATAAGATACTGGTGTCTGTCATTAAGGAAAGTATAACTAAGCATTTGAACAAAAATCAGCTAATCAGAGGGAGCCAGCTTTATTCTACTTTGGGTGAGTGTGCCTCATGAATCGAGTTGAATCTGAAGAGATGACAGTAGTGGTTAAGACTGCGTCTATGAATGTTATTTAGATGGATTTCCAGAAGGCATTTGACAAGGTTCTATACCTGAGATTGATAATGAAAATGAGAACACGATTGGAGGCAGCTTAGGTTTGGATTAGCATTAGTTAAGAGTAGAGAGGGTACTGTACGCAGGGGTAATGGGCATACACTCAGTGACAGAATGTGATATGTAGTGTTTCGACCATCCCCGCACCAGGAAATTGTTACACTGGGGACCCCACTTTATAGTAGATTCCTAAATGACTAAATAAACGGCTAGAGAGCTGTATTTTTATGTTCCCTGATCAGGCTAACAGTAAACGATTTAATAGGAGCTGGAAGTTAAGGGAATAGAGACAGGAAGTGAGTGCACAAAACTAGCAGATGGGCGTTCAATGTGGGAAAGCAAGACATTATCCATTTTGGATCAGCAAGGTAGCACAGAATAGCGAGGAGCTAGGAATGTGAACAGAACAATTTACAGATAGAGCGGAGAAATGGGGAGTGCTCTCTTTGGAGAAGAGAATGATCAGAACAAAGTAGGTCTGGAGAAACTGTTCCCATTGGTCAGAGGATCCAGGACCAAAAGACTTAGATTTAAGATAATGGCAAAGAAGCAATGAGGGAAAGCGGTTTGAAATGGTAAATGGTCAGGATCTGGGATTCGCAGCAAATGATTAGGATCTGGGATTCATATAGCGAATGGTCAGGATCTGGGATTCACTGTCCAAGTGTGTGGTGGAGGCTATCTAAAGGGAATAGAATTTCTTTTTAATTCATTCAAGGGATGTGGCATCACTGGCATTTACTGCCCATCTCTACTGCTCTCAAGGTCAAACTCCGAGTTTTTGGAGCTGCACTCATCCTGATAAGTGGAAAGGATTTCATCAAAGTCCTGACTTGTGCCTAGTAGACGGTGGATAGGCTTTGGGGAGTCAGGAGGTGAGTTACTCGCCGCTGTATTCCTAGCCTCTGATCTGCTCTTGTAGCAACTGTTTATATAGCTAGTCCAGTTCAGTTTCTGGTCAATGTTAACACCCCCCACCTCAACCTCCCCCCAACGGCCCCAAAGATGTGGATATTAAAAGATTCAGCGATGGCAAAGACATTGAATGACAAGGAGTTATGGTTAGATATTCTCTTGAGATGGTCATTGCCTGGCACTTGTGCCGTGAATGTTACTTACTAAATTGTAGTCGAGTAGAATTCTGCTGTTGCCCCATGCCCTTCATGGATGCCTAGTCTTGAGTTGCTAAATCTGTTCAAAATCTATCCCATTTAGCACAGTGGCAGTGCCACACAACTCAATTTGAAGATGGGACTTTGCGATCTCACTGTGCAGGCAGCACGATGATTAACACTGCTGCCTCAGCACCAAGGACACAGGTTTGATTCCCGGCTTGAGTCACTATCCGTGCGAAGCAAATGCCCACAACACGGGGGAAAATAATTGAGTGAAATCTGGAACTCAGGTTCTGACCAAGTCTCAAAAAGGTCAAACAAAAGTCTGAGGTTATGGAACCAAGGCAGATAGTCAAGAGTTAAATATACAGATCAGACGATGAGCTACTGAATGGTAGAACAACCCAGAGGTTGGTTGAAAGGACCATTCCTGTTATCGCAAGACTAAAAACTGTGGAGGAATAAAGGAATTTTGATGTGCAACTATACAAAATATTAAATGTTCATGGACAAGTACAGAACATAATCAGAAAGGCCAATGGAAATGTTGCTCCTTATGTTAAAGGGAACTAAAATACAGAAATGAGGAGGTGATGCGTCTGTTGTACAAAGCATTGGTCACATTCCAGCTGCAGTCCTGTGTTCAGGAAGAACATACTGCCTTGAGGGGTTTAGTACAGATTCACGATAGCACCAATGGGGTTTAAAGAGTTATAACGGAATTCCATAAATTTTGGAGTTTAAGAAGTTGTAGGCGATCGAATCAATGAATTTTAAGGCAGTATCGTTGTCCTTTTCTCTATAGATTTGCCATCGGCCCTCACTGAAAAGGCCCTGACCCACTGCCCTTGCAAAACCTCCGTTTCCTTTCCAAAGTCCTTGAATGTATTGTCACCTTCCAAACCGGTGTCCATCTTTTCCAGAACTCCAAGCTTAAACCCCTCCAATCAGGTTACCACCCCTGCTACAGCACTCAAACAGTTCTTACCAAAGTCACAAATGACATCCTATCCAACTGTGACAAAAGTAAACTTCCCCTCAGGTCCTGTTTGCAGCTTTTGCATGGCTGACCACATCATTCTTCTCCTACACACGCACTAGCATTAGGTTCCACTCATATCTAATTGTTGCCAGCGTATCATTTGCAATGGCTTCCTTTTCTGTTCCCACACTGTTACCTCTGGTGTCCTCCAAGCATCCATTGCTTTTCCCTTCTTATTTCTCATCTACATGATACCCCTTCGAGACATTAGGAAGCACTGTTAGTTTCCACATGTACATTGCCGACACTCAGCCTGAACCTCATCACTCTGTCTCGACTCCTCCACCCTCGCTAAATTATTCAACTGCTCATCTGACATCTAATACTGGATCAGCAAAAACTCCCTGCAAATAAGTACTGAAAAGCTGAAGCCATAGTTTCATTACTTGCTCCAAACCATGTTCCCTTGATGCCAAGTCCATCCCTCTCCATAGCAAGTCCATTATTAAACCAGTCTGCTCATAACGCTGGTGTCACATTAAATCCCAAAGGTCTGTCATGAGCTCATTGAATGGCAGAGCAGACCCGATGGGCCAAATGGTCTACATCTACTCCTACATCTTATGGTCAAACTCTGCTGCTTGCATTTTAACTTGCACCAAGTCCTACTCCTTTATCACCCTTGTGCTTGCTGACCTGTACTGACTCTCAGTTAAGTAACATCTTGTTGTTAAAACTCCTCCACTGTCACACCCCTCCAGCCCCACCGCTCTCACATATCTGCTCATTAAATTCAGCTTTCTGGGACAGCCCCAATTTTAATCACTCCAACATCAATAACTGCACCTTCAGCTGCCTAGAGCCTAAACTCTGGAATTCCTTCCCTAAACTTCTCCACTTCACTTTCCTGCTTTAAGACATTCCTTAAAACCCCTCTCTCTGACAAGCTTTTGGTCATCTGACCTAATATCCCCTTAAGCAGCATTACGTCATTATTGTTTGATAGCTGCTCCAGAAGCACCAGGGGATGTTTTATTACATTAAAAGCCCTATATCAGTACAATATGTTTTTGTTGAAGGGATTTGATTGAGTAGATGCAAAGAACTGTTTTCTACTGGTAGAGGCTTCAGAACAAAGGACATAATCCTAAAATGAATGCAAGGCCACTTAGGAGCAACTCTTTTCTGCTCACACCGAGGATAATGGAAATCTAGAACTTTCTCCCCAAAGGCTGAAAACAGAGATTAACAAATGAGATCTGAATGTGAAGGAATGAGGCAAAGGCCAGTATATGGGGTTTGATCAATTACAAGCTAATAAACTCTAATGTAGGACAGAGTGGAGGGGCTTTGTCTCTTCCTTTATTGCATCAATGCTTGCTCATTAGAAATTGAAAGGCAATAAAATCCATGAGAAAAATACAAACATACATATTAGGAGCAGGAGGGGGCCACTCGGTCCCTCAAGCCTGTCCCAGCATTCAATAAGATCATGGCGGATTGGATTGCAACCTCAACTCCACATTCCCACCTATCCTCAATAACCTTCCACTTCTTTTAATTGATAATTAATCTAGCCCTGCCTTAAATTTCTTTCAAAATCAAATATTAACTCCAAATGTCAGTCCAGCTGGAAGAGTTCAACTTACTTTTGGTGAAGATATATTCATTTCCAGATAGTCTCCGCAAACCATCCTGTAGATAGCAAGAGAGGAGAATTAGAGCAATAACATGATTACCAACAAGTTGCTACAATACCCTCTGATAAAATTTCACCATCGTCATGTTTATAAGAATGTGATTATGAAATACAGGAGTAGCCATTCAGCCCCTAGAGCATGCTCCACCTGCCACCATTCAATATATTCGTGCTGACCTAAACATGGCCTTAAATGCACTTTCCTGCCTGTCCCCCATAACCCTGAACTCCCTTGATGATCAAAAATCTAACTCGACTACAAGAGGGCACAGGTTTAAGATGAGAGGTGGTAAGTTTAGGGGACACATGCAGATAAAGTTTTCCTACAGACAGTGATGGGTTCCTGGGACACACTGCCAGTGGAAGCAAGCACATTAGCAACATTCAAAGTGTATCCAGACAGACACGAACAAGAGACAAATAGGGATAGAAATCACATATCAGCGCAGGCTTGGTGGGCTGAAGGGCCTGTCCCTGTGTTGTAATGTTCTTTGAATATACTGAATGAGCCCGTCTCCACTGCTTTCTGGGGAAGATTATTCCAAAACATGATGCTGCACCTGCATTCTAACTTTTTGTGATTCATGTGTAATATCCAGATCCCCCTATGCTGCAGAATTCTGCACTCCATCTCTCTTGTTTTAATTCACTTGTGGCACAAGGGCATCACCGGCTGGATAGCATTTATTGCCCATCCCTTGTTGCCCTTGAATTGGGTGGCTTGCCAGGCCATTTCAGGGAGCAATTGAGAGTCTGCCAAATTGCCGTGGTTCTAGTCATATGTCTCAAAGTAAGGATGTCAGATTTCCTTCCCTAAAGGACATTAGTGAACTAGATGGGCTTTCCCAACAATTGTCAATGGTCTCATGGTCATCAGTAGATTCTTAATTCCAGATTTTAAAAGAATTGAATTTGAAACACAATCCCCAAAACAATGGCTGAGTTTCTGGAGTAATAGTCCAGCGATTATACCACTCGGCCAGCACCTCCCCTCTCTACTTAAACAATATTATGCTTTTGTGGTCTTCCTGTCAAAATGGACAACTTCATATTTTCACACATTGTATTCCATCTGTTAATTTTTTGCCCTAACCTGCCTGTGCCTCTTGACAGCTCTTTGTATCCTCCTCACAACTTACTTTCCTATCCATGTTTAGTCTTCAGCAAATTTGGCCAGAAATACACTCTGGTCTTCATCCAGGTCATTAACATAGATTGCAAATATTGAGGCCCTGGCACTTATCACTGCGGCATTCCATTAGTTCCAACTTGCTAACCTGAAAAAGATCCAGTTATCTGTAAGTCTATTTCTTGTTAACTAATCAATCCTTATCCATCCCTGCAAATACGCTACTCCAAACACCAGGAGTTCTTATCTTGCTTAATAATATTTTGTTTTCTGTCTTAAGCGGTAAGTTTGAGAGCCCAGCTAATGGGCTGCTGAGTAAATGGTTCAGTAGTTTATGCCCGAGTGTGTTAGTTAGTGAACAGGAGATGCTCATTTTAACAGAACTGCAATCACTCAATTTGCAAGTTCAATGCTTCACATCTTTGCCATCTATTTGTATCGAATAAACATGCAGTAAACATATGCTTTTTCAAAAAAAAAGGAGTCTGTAACACCTGGGAACCAAAAGCACTGAAGACTTGCTGATCACACTTCAATCTCAAGTCAGTCTTGCAGTTTTGGGTGCCGCACCTGCGCAAGGATATTTTGGCCCTGGAGGGAGTGCAGAGGAGGTTTACTAGGCTGATACCGGAGTTGAGGGGATTGAGCTATGAGGAGAGGCTGAATAAACTAGGCTTGTACTCGTTAGAGTTTAGAAGAATGAGGGGAGATCTCATTGAGATGTATAAGATGATGAATGGGATGGATAGGATAGAGGTGGAGAGACTCTTCCCGCTCAAAAAAGACAGTAGGACTAGGGGGCACAGCCTCAAGATAAAGGGGAGGCGGTTTAGAACGGAGTTGAGGAGGAACTTCTTCACTCAAAGGGTGGTGAATCTCTGGAATTCTCTGCCCGTTGAAGTGGTGGAGGCTGCCTCGCTAAATATTTTTAAGAAGCGGGTTGATGGGTTCTTGATAAGAGAGGGGATTAAGGGTTATGGGGAGAGGGCGGGAAAGTGGAACTGAGCCACGACAGATCAGCCATGATCTTATTGAATGGCGGGGCAGGCTCGAAGGGCTAGATGGCCTACTCCTGCTCCTATTTCTTATGTTCTTAATAATCAACAGAAATTAATTCACCCATAATATTTTAAAGAAACACTCTGGTGTTATGTTTTAGATTTAATTCAACGTTAACCTCCTTGTGATAATCAAATCCAAATGGCAACTGCTCAGCAAGAGCTCCCATCTGCCCCACACTCTGTGCATTAGCACTGGTTAGTCAGGGCTCCACTGAGGTCACATTTAGAGTGTTAGATTTTACCCCATTTACTGGCACTTTCTGCCATATGGCCTTTGGACTCTCCAGCCCTTCAACACCTTACTGAAGTCATTTTTCATGCCTCGGCCTTGCCAAGAAGTGTTGGCGGACCATTCGACTGTGGAGGGCCAATCTTCTTCTCTGCAGATCTCTAGACACAGGCAGCTGAGGTCCCCTGATAACATTTAGGATCAAGAATCGTCTTCCTTTCTCTCCCATTACACAAAGCTCCCGCTTGTGTTTAGTAATGCACAATATTTAGATGGGCATTAATGCACCAGAATAGAAAAACAAAGGTCCACAAGGACAAAAAGGATCGGTAGCATGCCTTAGCACCACCAAGCGAGCCTCACACTTGGTGGCTAACTGCTTATGGGGGAATTCATATTGTTGAGCAGTAGCTGCAGGACCACTTTCTAGAAAATCATAGATGGTTAAGCTACAGCCCAAAAGCAGGCCATTCAGCCTGACAATCTGGAACTCTGCAGTGGGATGCAAGTCACCAGTTAGTCCACATTTAAAAAGCTCTGCTGTCAAATCCAGAATCAGCTGTAGCAAAATGGAGACTGGGGAAATTTGGAAGTGGGAACTGATGAAGAAATGAAAACAGAAATTTGCATTTATACAGCACTTTTCATCAACACCTCAAAGTGCTTTAGAAGTGCTTCTGAAGTATGGCCACTGTTGCAGGAAACGTGGCAGTCAATTTCTGCACAGGCAGATCCCACTAACAGAACGTGACAGGAACCAGATCATTTTTCTTTTAGCAAAGAGATAAATATTGGTACAGGTCACAGGGATAATTCCCTCATTCTTCTTCAAAATAGTGCCATGGGACCTCTTATGCCCACCAGAGGATATACAGGTCTCAGTTTGACATCCTGAAAGATAGCACCTCTGGCAGTGCAGCACTCTGTGTTGCACTGGCGTTTCAGCATTCCTACAGTCAATTCCCTGGAGTAGGACTTGGGTTGACAATCTTCAGAACTAGAGGTGAGTGTGCTCTGACAACTCAGTGAAGAGAAGAAATCAGACAGGGCACCAGTAACAAAGGCTTGAACAGCTTCATCTGATTCCTACATTTCCAATACTACAGATGCCTCTTACACACCTTTCCACACGGATATCCCCGTACATGTAAACCCAGTATAACAAAACTGCAAACAAAATCCCGCAGTCCTTTGCAAAATGATTCTGAAAGATGTAGTTTAAACTGAGCTTACAGACATCAGCCCGTCGACCAGGTCACTGGCATGTGGGTCATCATCCTTGTTTCCAAGCTGCGGGGAGTACAGTTCTGTGGTTCTGAGGATCTCTAGCACACGATCTAAAGCTTCAGCCACTGGCTCAGAGCTGCTCTCTTGTGCCACATTTATGATATTTATTACCTTAAAAATAAAGTTTAATAAAAAGAATCCCATTAGGAGCGTAGAATAAAAGCTTCACATTGAAGTTATTTACTATCAGCTCCTGGAAAACACTGACTTTTAATTGGGACTACAATGGAGAACAACACTTAGCCAAGGGTGGCATCAGAACACACACATCAACCATCCCACTCACCGCTAAGCAGTACATTCTCAAAACACCACTAAAAACCGGAAAATTTCATTGATGGAAATATTTAAATGCTAGACCGCATTGCATTGCATTACTTGGATATTGAATTTCCGATTCAATTCTACCTTGGTAATGGGAGCTTCAATGGTCATGGAATGTATCCTAGCAATAGAGGATCTTCTGGGCTGGGAGCTACCTGTGAATGAACAGAACGAATGATTAGTAAATAGAGTCTGTGGGATTTCTTTCCCAGAGAGTAATGGAGGCAGGGTCCTTGGATATTTTTAAAGGCAGAGTTAGATAGACACTTCATTGTCAAGGGAGTCAAAGATTAAAGGGGTAGACTGGAAAGTAGAGTCAAGACCCCCCATCAGATTAGTCATATTCTTATTAAATGACAGAACAGGCTTGAGGGGCAGAATGGCCTACTCCTGTTACTAATGTGTCTTCTGAAGAGGACAAAACTTATGGGGATGGCATATTTCACAATATTTCTCCATTCTGCATAAGATGCAAATAAAGTGCTTCAGTGATCCTCTGACAACCTAAAGGATAAAAGGATCTCAGTACATTCAAAAACATGACACTACCAAAAACTTGTTGGTTATTCAGACACCAGTAAACTAAATAGCTCACAGGTCTGCTACAATACTATTCGATTCCAGTTCCCGAGGGGCCTTCCTGCAGCTCAAACCCAGTATACAGATTGGTTGGTTGGACATTGGCAAATACAAGTCCATAACCAGCCACTGAAAATAGGAAAGCAGGCCAGAGTGTGCCTTGTCCTTTGCTTGCTTAGTCCCACGTTATAAGTCAAGTTAGAAAACACTTAGCTCAAAAAGTATTGATATATATGGAACACTCCAGAAACTGTGGTGAACTAAGGGTGAAAATGAGGAACTCAAATATTATCAGGAAAGAAGTAATATTGGGTAAATTTGTGGAACTGAAAAGTTAACAAGTGGGTACGATTGGATAGCCTGCATCCTTAATGCTGAATCTTAATTCTAGACGTGTGCTGGTTAGGTGCATTGACCTGAAGGGGCACCGGTCTGTGACGACACGGGGAATTTCACAATAACTTCATTGCAGTGTTACTGTAAGCCTTACTTATGACTAATAAACAAACTTTAACTTTAAAGTAGCTGCAAAGTGGAGTTTTCTGAAATTGGATCTTCCAAAATTCCCGATTCTAGAACTGTTCCCATTGGGTTCGGAAGTAACAAATGTAACCAAGCTATTCATAAAAGGAGAGAGAAAACTGTTGAGTATATTGTGGAGGGATGAATCATTTTTTAGATACTAAGTGCAGAGACATGAATACATTCCGGGAAAATGGAGTTCAGGTCGATGATTAGCCATGATCGTTTTGAATGGTGGAGCAGGTTTGAAGGGCTGAATGGCCAATTTCTGCTATTTCTTATAAGGTTTACTGTCGCTTTTTGGTAAGGCCTTTGTGATGCTAGTGTGCCTTTAAGAATTTTGTTTTAATCATGTTCTCTGCAGTTATAACGAGCTTTGTTTTTTTCCCCATTGTTGCTGAGCTGTCTGTTTAGCAACACTTTGATTGCCTCTTCAATGGTTAAAACGGGGTTTTGGTTATTTTCGCTTGGGGCCTCAGGTACTTTCTGGGATTTTTTATGACCCTGAATTGTTACGGGGAAGAATGATCGACAGGTCAGATGAAAGGAGTTCTTTCATTTTCAGTATTGGGCTGTTGGCTGCTGTTTAGTTTAGATGATGTTTGGACATCAGACTAAAAAGCAGCATTTGTGTTTCTCTCTCACTGGTATTGTAAATTCTGCTGGCCAGATGGAAGCAGGTCTCCTTGACTTCCTGAAGTGAATATCCTGCTGTTAGTTGTTTGCTAGCTAGTACCTGGAGTGTCTCTCTCTCCCTGGTGTTTGAGGAAGCTGTTTTGATTTCAAACTTGTCTGTGCATATTAAGAGGTTGCTGGAAGTTACAAGGCTGGGAAGTCAGGATTTCAATTCTCCAACCAAGGGACTAAGCTCCAGCATCACGTGGGCATTCATATTTTCTGTGCTAAATTTGTGGCAAGGGTTTTGTTTATGGAGGTTTGTTTGGTTAGAACAGCATTTAGCTGTTAAGGTTTATACAATATCTTGTTTTTTTTTCCTGTGTAATTGGTAAAAGTAATTGATATATGTTAACTGTATTCTTAAAGAAACTTTGTTTGATAAAAGCTCCTTAGTGGGTTAGTTGAATCATAGCTGAAGTGAAGCATCTTATGCTTACCCAAATCAAATTCAAATCACTACATTTATGATCCAGGTGGACTTCATAAAACACTTCGGAGTTTCTGACCTGAATTATAACAGCCTTAAAAAATATTTTTACTTTTTTAACCAAACACTTCAACTTCTGGAACATACTGCAGTCTTGACTGACGCTTTGCAAAATCACCCACTTCATAAACATATTTAGAGATAAACTGACAGCAGGAATTGTGACCTTTTGGCATTTAACCTACCATCACTGCCCCGTGAAGTGTTGGATCGGACGTCTGAACTTTTCCTCCTGTCTTTATGTTTACAGGTGTGGATATCTATAAAGGGAGCAATGAACTATTAAAACAGACAGACCAAAATCTTCCCTTTCTTCCCCCTCTAATTCTCGTATCCACCTTCTCCTGACAATGGGACGCTGCAGTCAAATTCTCTTATCTCCATGGATATCACTAACAGCAATCCTTACCTGACCACTCATTCTTCCCTTCCACCTACATGCACCTAATAAAAGACCAAAAACGTATCTGAGTTGGAAGTATCATCATCAAGACTGGGTTTCGAAATGGACACCAGAGTTCAACATTAGTGACTTCAGCTAACATCAATAGGCAGAACTGTTAACTTGCAGAAGTTGTTATTAACCTAACCCTAACAATCCATTACTATTCCTCCATCAGCGTCAGACAGTTGTTTGTTCATATACATTGCTGAAATAGTTTGAATGGTTTTGATGATTTTTATTTGTTTACTAAGTCTCCAGCGGTGAAGGGGTCAGTAACCAGGGGATACAGATTTAAGGTCATTGGCAGAAGAACCAGAAGATGGGGGAATTTTTTTCTTTTTAAAATCCAGCGTGTTTCTGTGATCTGGGATGTGCTGGTGCCGGAGGGTGGAAACAGAGTCAATAAGGGGGGTTGTGGGGAGTGCAGCTAAATGGATAACTTTCAAGGAGTTGCACTAACACGATGGGCTGAACAGCTTTGTTGCACTCTATCATTTTACAATTCTATGAAAATATTTAATTTTAGAAAAAACTCATTTAGCTGTCAGTTAGCTTTTCTTTTTCAGAACAAGTACCTCTTCAGCACTTCAAATAAACTCTGAACTGGCCTGCATCAGGAGTGTTTTTCTGAAACCTTCTATTGATATTAAACTGTAAAGATTCCAATCAACCTAACCAACTCGATAGTTCAGTTGGAAAGCTGCACAATAAACCAATGCTCACATCTCAACTCTATTGGATAACACGGTGACACAGTGGTTAGCACTGCTGCCTAACAGTGCCAGGGACCCAAATTCAATTCCCGGCTTGGGTCACTGTCTGTGTGAAGTTTGCACATTCTCCGTGTCTCTGTGGGTTTCCTCCGGGTGCTCCAGTTTCCTCCCACAAACCAAAGATGTGCAGGTTAGGTGGACTGGCCATGCTAAATTGCCCTTCAATGCCCCAAGATATGTAGGTTAGATGGATTAGCCGTGGTAAAATGTGCAGGGTTACGGGGATAGGACTTCAGTAAGACACTGTCAGAATCAGTGCAGACCCGATGGGCTGAATAGCCTCCTTCCTTACTGTAGGGATTCCACGTTCTGAAAGACAGATACTGTCACATCCGTCAAGCAAAGTAATCTACACTCTGTCTGCTCATCTTCTCCACACCAAACAACAGATTTTCCAAGACCTACAGTGACAGTATTTAAAAGGCAAAGAAGAAACTTGCCTGTGTTCAACAATAAAAATAGGGATTAATTTGACAGCCAAATCTGGAGAGCTCCCTTTGAAGAACCTGTTCCCTCTGCTTGGGGAGGCGATAGCCCATTATATTATCGCTAGACTATTAATCCAGAAACTCAGCTAATGTTCTGGGGACTTGGGTTCGAATCCCGCCATGGCAGATGGTGGAATTTGAATTCAATAAAAAAAAACTGGAATTAAGAATTTGCTGATGACCATGAAACCATTGTAAACTGTCAGAAAAGCCCATCTGGTTCACATGTCTCTTAGGGAAGGAAATCTGCTGTCCTTACTTGGTCTGGTCCACGTGACCCCAGACCCACAGCAACATGATTGACTCTTAATTGCCCTCAGGCAACAAGGGATGGGCAATAAATGCTGGCCTGCCAGTGACGCCCATGTCCCATGAATGAATATAAAAAAGTAACCTCAAAGTAATTGGAAGTGACCACTCCACCGGATTCTAATCAAGGACTGATCCTCACACTAGCTGCATATTACTTACTTCAGGAACACACTAGAGATACATCAAACTCCTGTACCTGTCTGGGACTCAGCCTGAACCCGATCACTTAATTGAGGTTTGTCAGCCTGTGGAACAACAAGAGGATTGGATGAAAACTTTGCTCGGTTAAGTTTGAGAAGCAGAGGTCAGAGTGTAGGGAGAGATCTTACCTTGTTTTCATTATACGGTCTCTTAATAGACACATAGTGTCTAATTTTCCTATTAAGAAAGAAGCTGTAATTAGAACGTTAATAAATTCCTGCAGCACAGATCTTAAATGATAACAAATGAAATTTAAACCTTGGGAGTGTTGACTGAACCAAGGAAATGTAGTGAGTATGCACTAACAGCCCTTTGGAAAGATTTAGCTTCTGCAGTTAGCCAATATTAAAATACTACCTGAAATTAGGAGACCCTTTAAAAAAACCATCAAAAAATTTAAACTATACAAATTCCATCTGGTCCAGACCCCACTCTGACCTTGGTTAGAGGTCCGTGCAACAAATAGGCTCATACTACATTCCATCAGCAAGCCCCTTATTCTTCAATAAAACATTACGTGTCCACATTCAGAGTCTTTTCTAGCCAGTGGCTGCAGCCAGAATTCAAATCTTCAATTGCCTTTCTCTGAATAAATATTAATTGTTTTGCATTGCAAAAACATCCAGCCAATCAAATTGGAGATATGAATCCTTAAATGGATGCCAAAATAGGAATTTTGTTTATTGTCTTTGCTTCCAATCACTGACCTACAAAAATACATGTTGTGCTCCTTCTCCATTACACTCCAAATCTTGCCAAACAGATTGAAACTCCAAGCAGAAATACAAGCAAGAGTTCAAATAAAAATCCAGCTCATAACGGTTTGTAATTTGGGTTCAGATTTCCATCTGTTAATTCATCAATGCTGCAGATAGCTCAAATCATGTGCGCTATTTAATTAGAGGAAGAATTAATTCACAATCTTTCAGCATGCCAGGACGGAGCTGGTGGTTGCAAGGTATAATTCTCCAAGTGCCAAATAAGAGGATGGCCTCTGTTACTTCTTTCCATGTAGCTCAGCATTCACCAAGCAGCACTGGGAGAAATTTGGACAGTTATTTCCAGTGGGCCGAAGGGCCTCTTCTGCATTTTATATACGTATATGTATAATTCTAGAAATGTATAATTGTAGAAATTGCATAAGGTTTTTAGTTCCTTTGGGGGCATTGCGGGGGGGGGGGGGGGGGGGGGGGGGGGTTGATGGTGATGGTGGAAAGAGGGGAGCATGAGGGAGAAAGAGGATAGCAACTTGAATAAGAGAAATACTGAAAAACAAGAACCAAAAACAGACTAGGAAAGGAGACTGAAAACAATGCATTCTGTAATGAAGTGTTACGGGATTGGAGATTAGACATATAGGATTGAAAATTAAAGTTCAGTTTGAATATTAGGCTTATATTTCAGTCATTTGTTTAGATTAAATGAGATAATGCAGACTCACCCTCCCTGCCCAATGACAGGAGTTATCTTCACATTTTGCTGTACACTGTCTCCATTTCGCTTTCTGCCATAATACATTCCTTGCCACTCCTGAAAAAGCACAAGTTCAAACAGATTGAAATAAAAATTCAACAAACTGAAATACAATCAAGCATTGGGATCATGGCAGTTCACCTTTACCTCACTGGTTTGTGAGGAATTCTTCAGATTAGGTAGTGGGACTTCCTGATCGCCCCCTTCCACAAACATTCACTCCCTCCACCACTGACACACTAACAGCTGTGTGCACCGTCTACAAGATGCACTGCAGCAACTCACCAAGGTTCCTCTGGCAGCATCTTCCAAACCACCTTTCACCAAACATAATTACCTGTCACATTGTGAGGCTTTTAATTAGGACAGGCCATACATTAAGTACTCTGCACCACTCACCTTTCCTTTTTTAATATAAGAGTTGATCGTGTCTAAAAGGTCAGCTTTATTTTTATCACTTTTAGGCACTTCCGTTAGCTCTTTCCCTATCAATTCTTCTCGCTGGTAGCCCATCATCACTTCAAACGTAGGGTTCACATACTGCGGAAGAAAAGTAAAAATTTTTATTGGTTAGACATTTCAGATCTAATGTGCATCCTTGACCTGGAAGACTTACGGTTCAGTAATTTTTGGTTATGGTCACTGTTGTGATATGATTGGAAGTTTCAAGTTCTTGTGGTTATTCAGATTCTACAAAGTATACTGAGGGTTATAATAGGAATAGATCAATGTGGCATCAACAGCCCCTGTTTACTGAGGGAATGAACCTCAATATTGACCCTGACCAATTCCCAGAGCAAATACAATCCAGGCAGAATGACATCAATCCTCAATCAACAGGGCTGAACTACATTCTCCATAAAATTATCGACAGGATAATATATTATGCATTTACAGAACTGTTCCACATATACATTCTACAGTATTCTATTCAATCAATAGCCTCCTCCATCCTCAGTAAGAAGTCTCACAACACCAGTTTAAAGTCCAAAGGTTTATTTGGAATCATGAGCTTTCGGAGCTCTGCTCCTTCATCAGGTGAACTTTAACCTGGTGTTGTGAGACTTCTTACTCTGCCCACCCCAGTCCAACACCGGCATCTCCACACCATGCTCTCCATCCTCATCACTTGTTTATCACTAGGGAGCAGAGAAAGCGTTAACAGCGTTATGAAAAATAGAAGAAAGCTTCACCCAAAACACAGAGCAGTAGATTCTCTTCATTAGTAACTGAACCAAACTACAGAACACCAACATTCTCCTGGGGAGGAAGGGGAACAGGTCAAGTGTCAGCTTGGTTTAGTTGGCAACATTCTTAATCTTGAATCATGGCTGCTCCACTGTCAGACTTGAGCCAGTCAATAGAGGCCAAGAAAGGTACTGGCAAGATGCTAAGCCATGGCACTATTTGCCTTCTGAAAAGGGAGCAGAAAGTTCTCCCAATGTCCTGATGATGATTTATCCCTCAAGTAATACAAACCAGATTAACTGGCCAGTATTTTATACTGACCTTCACGACACACGACAACGCAAAGTCGCTGAGCAGATACTGATAGCCAAATTCTGCATACAAGGACAGCCTCAACCCGGCTCTTGGGTTCATGTCACACTATCTGTAACTCCCAAGACTTGCAAAATCTCACTAGCTGTCCTGAATGGAGACAATACACACCTCTGTAATCTGTGGTTAATGCCCTCTCCACTCACATTGTCTGTACCTTTTAAGACTTGATTAGCTGTAAAGTATTGCATTCCATTCGTTATTCTGTAAATTGAGTTTGCGTCTTTATATGCCGTGTTCATGAACAGATCTCTCACTCACCTGACGAAGGAGCAGCGCTCCAAAAGCTAGTGGCGTTTGCTACCAAATAAACCTGTTGGACTTTAACCTGGTGTTGAGAGACTCCTTCCAGTATTTTATTGCCAATTGCAGGACTGGTTTTTAACCAGTAACTTTACTTCAAAATGTCATTTATTGTCTGTCACACAGAGAGGCTGGTGAGGAGGTCTAATTGCAGCACGACCAGTTTAGAATGATCATTTGCATTGTGAATGTGGACAGAAGAAATTATCCTGGAAACTTAGCAATGTATGGCTTTAAGTTGCACAAAATTGTGTCTTTCGCCCTGGTCTTCTGCCTCCAACTCTATTGCAATCTTGATGTTCATTGCCTTTGCCTAATTCCACTAAAATCTTTAGCAATAAATTATATACAGGATACCCTGAGCAAAGTAGCAATGCGCCCTGTCACCTCCCAGTTCAATATCTGACTTCAGACCAGGCTGTTTCTTTCGTAGAATGCTCCCGAATGTGTCAACAGCATTAGAAACTATAAGTTACATGCCACTTACTGGCACTAGACACTGCATTAGGTTATAGTCCATTCAATCAGTTCCTGGCACATCCTGCAAAGAACTCCCCCGCCATCCAATATAAAAACCCCAAGTAACCCTCACTGATAAAGCAACACTCCTGCAGCGTTACAGCCTGAGTGTTAGGATCAAAGCAATCACAGCTCAAGTATAAGACCATAAGATATAGGAGTAGAGTTAGGCCATTCAGCCCTTCGAGTCTGCTCCGCCACTCAATCATGGCCGATTGAATGGCAGAGCAGACTCAATGAGCTGAGTGGCCTAATCTTCAAAAGTATCTTCAAAAACCCTTTAATACATTATTGTCTTGTCATACATTCAATCTGCGCTATCAAGAAACAAAATTAAGAATTAACTAAAACTTACATTTAGGTTCATAAGGTTGATTCCAGGTATGGAGGGATTTTTCCTGTGAGGAGAGGTTGAGTAGGTTGGGCCTGTACTCACTGGAGTTTAGAAGAATGAGAGGTGGCCTTATCGAGACAGATAGGATTCTTAGAGCTTGACAGGATAGATACTGAGAGGATGTTTCCCCTTGTGGGAGATTCTAGGAGCAGAGGGCATCATCTCAGAGTAAGGGGACCACCCAGAGATAAGGAGTAATTTCATCTGAGGGTATCAAATCTGTGGAATTCTTTACTGCAGAGATTGGGTTGCTACTCCTACATCTTATAATGATATAATATCTCATCAAAACTCTCACAAACTATTCAAAGCAGGACTGTGTACACACAGTTCTTGTTACCTTACAGGAAGGAAGTGACTGCATTGAGAGGCGGCACAGAACAGACCTACAAGGATATTGCCAGCACTGCAGAACTTTAGTAATGAGGAATGGTTGGATAAGTTGTTTTCCTTGAATAGAAGAGGCATTTAATTAATATGTTCGAAATTATGAGGGACGTCAGAAGAGTGGATAGGAAGAAGTCATCAATCAGGAGATATGGATTTAAAGTGATTGATAAGGATTTAGGGAGAAGGATAAATTGTGGGGATCTGGAACTCACTGTCTGCGGCGTGGTAGAGTGAGAAATCTTCACACTAAAATACACCAGAGGTCTACAGAGCGAGAGGTAGAAATCAGAATGTGTCTGGCTAGTTTTTTTTGGATAGCACCGAAACGATGAACCCAAATGACCTCCTGCTGTGCTGAAGGTTTTGTCCTTCTAACAGGAATGGATTGAATAATTAATTTAATTTGTTTTTGTTCACTAAGGGAGGAATGCTGCACAAGACTTTGGAAGAACTCTGAACTCTTTTTGAATGAACAGTCCTGTTGTATCTTTTGCATTCCCCTAAACGAGTGGAATAGTCAAACACGTCATGCTAAATTTCTGACCCAAAAAATACCAGCCACAATAAGACAGCTGTTCTTTAACACTGCGCTGGAATGTTGGCTGGATTGATTTCCTAGATCCTGGAACACAGCTTCAAACTATAATTTTCCAGTTCAGAAGCAAGAATGCTGCAAGCTTAGACAAGTATACACCGATCAGATAAATTTCTCAAAGTCTTATTTCACAAGGAATCATTCAGCCCCTCCATCTGTGCTGCAGGCACAGGATAAAAGATAATTCAGCATCATTAGCACAGTATGGGTAGCTCGGTGGCATAGTGGTTAACACTGCTGCTTCATAGTGCCAGGGACCCAGGTTCAATTCCCGGCTTGGTCACTGTCTCTGTGAAGTCTGCTCGTTCTCCCCATGTCAGCATGGATTCCTCCAGGTGCTCTGGTTTCCTCCCACAGTCCTTAGTGTCAGGGGGGCTAGCTGGGGTAAATACATGGGGTTGTGGGGGTATGGTCCAGTGGGATTGTGTTTGATGCAGACTTGATGGGCCAAATGGCCTCTTTCTGCACTGTAGGAATTCTACTCTCTTCTACTCTACTAACACAGTCCAACCTTCTAACTTGCAAGGTGATTTCATTAGTATTTCGTTCTGATGAAAAGTCATTAAGCTGAAACTCCCAATTCTATTTCTCACATATTGCAAATTATTGAGTATTTCCAGCAACTTCTGTAACTATTTTATATTTCAACCATATGCAGTACTTTATTTTTAAATCAGCAGAATGATGGGTTAATTAGGTGTCATTTATACTCTATCAGGGTCGGTTAGCTTAGTTAGTTGGACAGCTGGTTTGTGATGTAGAGCAACACCAACAGCATGGATTCAATTCCCGTACTGGCTGAGGTTATTCATGAAGGCCCCACTTTTGCAACCTTGCCCTTCGCCCGAGGTGTGGTGACCCTCAGGTTAAATCACCACCAGTCAGCTCTCCCCCTCAAAGGGACAGAGCAGTCAGCTGGAACTATGGAGACTTCATACCCTTCATACCTCATGTATTTCACATCTGAAGCAGAAAATAGGAGAATGCAGTATAGCAATAGGAAATAAGAAGCTTACTGGTTTGTTACCAGGTTCAGGGTGAGTAGACTGAAACAGTTAATTAACAAACCTGAATAATATTATCTTCACTTGTAATTTCGATTGATTCTTGACTTTGTTCCAAAGCTGTGAAGATTGCACTGCACGCCCTGAGAGACAGAGACACAATGACTAGATTAAAGCTGCACAATAGTGAGCAGACAATTCACATTACACACAATGCATATGAAACAAGTTGAAGCCAGGGTACAGAACTTCCAAAACTGACAAGGACAAAAGTATTTAGATATTTTTCTTTTAATGATAATCTTTTCTGGAACATTGGCACCCAGAACTGTACACACACTATAGGAAGGATGTGAACACATTGGAAAGAGTGCAAAAGTGGTTTACAAGAATGGTTCCAGGAAAAAGGAACTTCAGTTATGAGGACAGGTTGGAGAGGTTGGGACTCAGAAGGCGGCTGAGAGGAGATTTGATAGAAATGTTCTAAATCCCAACGGGGCTGGACAGAGCACAAAGGGAGAAACTGTTCCTGACTGTAAAACAATCAAGAATGAGACAGCACAGATTTAAGTGATTTCATTTGTCAGATGTATTGGGATACAGTGAAAAGCATTGTTTCTTGCACACTGTACAGGCAAGGCATACCATACCATTCATAGAGAAGGAAAGAAGGGAGTGCAGAATGTAGTGTTACAGTCATAGCTAGGTGGTAGAGAAAGATCAACTTAATGCGAGGTAAGTCCATTCAAAAGTCTGATGGCAGCAGGGAAGAAACTGTTCTTGAGTCGGTTGGTATGGGACTTCAGACTTATGTATCTTTTTCCCAACGGAAGAGGTGAAAAAGAGTATTTGCAAAATACCCTCTTCCACCTTGCAAAAGAAGCAAAAGCAATGAGATTTTTAAAAATTCAGGCAGCGAGTGGTTGGGGTCTGGAATGCACTGTGTGGAAGTGTAGTGGAGGCAGGATCATGTAGAGGGTAAAGGCAGGAGAATGGCACTGAGTCGTGATGATCATTTACAGAGCTGGTGCCTCCTTCTGCACTGTAACAATTCTGTGATTCTTATTATTTCCAAACAGATGGACTGCATGCACATTCGGATATTAAAAACATGCCCTAGCCATCCAACCAGCACTATAACCCAAATGAAACAGACTGAAGTACCTTAGTTTGAACTGTGCACGTACTTCTCCAAACTCCAACTGGATCAGTTCATTGTAACAGGCAATGATACTGGGATTTTCAATGTACCACTGTGAAGACAAACAAATCAACAGTGAAACTGTGCAAACAAACCCCAAATGTTTCACATTATTAACAAGTTAAATTAGTCAGATCTGCAACAGCTCCAACCAGGCTGACAGAGATCAAGCTTCAGTTATGACAAACTGAGAAACTAGAAGCAGGAAGTGGCCATTCAAGCCTGCTCCGCCATTCATTTTGATCATGGCTGATCATCGAATTCAATATCCTGATCCCCCTTTCCCCCCATATCCCTTGATCCCTTTAGCCCCAAGAGCTATATCTAATTTCTTCTTGAAATCATACAACATTTTGGTCTCAACTACTTTCTGTGGAAGTGAATTCCACACATTCGCCATCCTCTGGGTGAAGATATTTCTCTTCACCTCAGTTTATAAAGGTTTACCCCTTATCCTCAAACTATGACCCCTAGTTCTGGACTCCCCCACCATTGGGGACATTCTTTCTGAATCTATCCTGTCTAATCTTGTTAGAATTTCCTAAGTCTCATGAGATCCCTTCTCACTCTTCTAAACACCAGTGAATATAATCCTAACCGACTTAGTCTCTCCTCATCTGACAGACCTGCCATCCCAAGAATCAGCCTGGTAAAGCTTTGCTGTACTCCCTCTATAGCAAGGGCACCCTTCCTCAGTTGAGGACACCAAAACTATACACAATACTCCATATGTGGCCTCACCAATTCCCTATACAACTGCAGCAAAACATCTCAATCCCTATACTCAAAATCATCTCGCTATGAAGGCCAACACATCACTTGCCTTCTGTACTGCCTGCTGTACCTACGCGCTTACTTTCAGTGATTGATGCATGAGGATTCCAAGGTCTCGTTGAGTATCCACGCTGCTCAATTTACACCCATTTAAGTAATAATCTGTCCTATTATAGCTAGGAAAGTGGATAACCTCACATTTATCCACATATTATACTGCATCTGCCATGCAGATGCCCACACACTCAGTCTGCCCAAATCACACTGAAGCATTTCTGCATCCTCCTCACAGCTCACCGTCCCACCCAACTTTGTATCATCTGCAAATTTGGAGACAATACATTCAGCGCCCTCTTCCAAAACCTTAATATATAATGTGAACAGCTGTGGTCCTAGCACAAGTCCCACTAGTCGCTGATTGCCAATCAGAAAAAGACCCATTTACGCCAACTCTTTGTTTCCTATCTGCTAACCAGCTTTCTATCCATCTCAAGACATTACCTGCAATCCAATGTGCTTTAAATTTACATAGTAGTCTATTATTGAGACCTTGTCAAAAGCCTTCTGAAAGTCTAAATAAACCACATCCACTGGTTCTCGGTCAACTCTACTGGTTACATCCTCAAAAAATTCCAATAGATTCATCAAGCACGATTTCCCTTTTGTATTCCATGCTGACTTTGTCTGATTATACCACTGCCTTCCAAATGTTGAGTTACGTAATCCTTGATAATAGACTCCAGCAACATCCCTAGTACCGATGTTAGACTCACTGATCTATAGTTTCCTGTTTCCTCCACGTCCCTTTCTGAATAGCGGGCTCACATTAGCTACCCTCCAATCTGTACGAACTATTCCATAGTCCAAAGAATTTTGGAAAATAATCACTAGACCCTGGATCTACTAATTCCAGGGTCATTTCCTTAAGTACTCTGGAATGAAGATTTTCAGGTCTGGAAATTTATCCCACTCCAATCCCAATTTTCCCAAAACCATTTATCTACTAATGCTGATTTCCTTCAGCTTTTCACTAAAGCAGTTTTATATTCCCTGCTAGCTTACTTTCATACTCTATTTTTTTCCCTTCTTAATCAATCCCTTGGTTCTCCTTTGCTGAATTTTAAACTGCTCTCAATCCTCAGGCCCATTGCTTTTTCTTGTCAAATTTGTATGCTTCTTCCTTGAATCCGATATTGGGCAGAATTCTCCAAAAAAATGTGTTAAATTTGCAACAATACAGGAGTAATTCACGCTGGTTTTTGTCAGTGGGAGTTCACACTAGAATCTCCCACATTCTGTGCGCTGCAGACGCCACGTGAATATTATAAGATTTTAGGAGGCCTATTCCTGCCCAGGGGGCTGAAACCAGTGGGCTCGAACTGTCAGCCTCCCATTTGCTGGCTAGCTCAAATTGCTACCCAGGCCGAGACCACCCCCCCTCCGCCCCACAGTGCTGCCCCCTCACCCCCTAAAACCCCCACAGCGCGTAGCAACCCCCCAGCCATTCCTGGGCCAGCCTCCACATCCCCGTTCCGGATTACCCCGATCTCCAGCCAACCCCCACCAGCCTGCCCCGATTACTAGCCTCCCTCCTGCCCCGAGCGACCCCAATGGCAAAGTGGCAGCAGGACCTGCCCCCACCCCCACTGACTGTCTCCTAAGCCCTGCCTCATGCCATGTGGGCAGTGCCCAAGGTACCACTTGGACAGCAGTGAGCACAGGCTGGCACTGCCAGCGTGCCAATGCCTAAAGGGCACCCACCCCCCCCCCCCCACCCCACAACCCCCTTGGGGACCCTGATTGACCCCCTTCACTCCAGCAGGGTCAGGCTTCTAGCTCCCCAAAAGTGGGGATCTACTGTAAACTGTACTAGAGTGAAACTCTGGTGGGGTGAGAAAGGCTAGTGGGCCCAGAGAACATAGTCCATGCCCGGTAAGAGCATTTCAATTATATTTAAAATATCATTTAAATGCCAGCCCTGCCTCCCCTCCGATTTCTAGCACAGAGCAGATCATGCCGGAAATATGGGGCTGCGAGACACTAGCGGGGCGCAAACTCTCGTACGAAACTCACGCATCGCCCCACCATGCAACTGTCCCAGCCCACTGCGCAAAACAATTAGCACAGTGGGATGGAGAATTACAGCCACTAAGTCTAATCTCCCTTGTGAGCCATGGTTGGCCACAATTCTCTTACCATTCTGGCATTAAACAGGAATAAACAACCTTTGGAGAAACTGGGGTACTTCTCCGAATCTCTAATTTACACTGAGCTGCTGAGGAAAAGCTGATTGGCTCAATTGAGTAAAAGCTATTTCCAATTCTCCACAGATTGGAGATTAAAAAGCATATGTCATTTAATGATAAAAAATAATGACAGGAGATTTTTTTAAAAAAGTATAAGGAAGATTGTTAGGACCTGCAACTGTGCAAAAAGCAGAACCTATTGCAGCTTTTAAGAGAACTGGATAAATACTCAAAGAAATAAAATATTAACAGGAGATTGGGGAAACAGAGGGAAATTGAACTGAATGAATAACTACTTCAGGGAACCAAGTCTCAGGAATTTTTGAGAACAAGGAAAGGGCATTTGGTTCAACCCTTTGGTTAATCCTGATCCTACCTATTCATCTCCTCTTAAATCCTCTAACACTGTCCGAAAATAATTTGCTGCCAAATGCTCTTGAATCTCAATGTCACTTGTTCTCCTCACTTAAGAAAACATTCTTCCAAATTTGCTTTCCTAGGAATGTGTCCTGAACCCTTTATGGAGGGTTATTAGGATCTGCTCTGGTCAATTAGTCAGCCAAAAAGATAGGACTCTCCAAAAATATTCTTTTCTGATTTGTACGCCCAATCTCAGTTATAACAATGCTAATATATTAATCCCCTAGATCACTCTCCCACCTGAACAAAGCAGAACTGTTCCATTTAACATTGCTGTCTTAGTTATTTTATACTGACATAAGACACATCTACCTTATGTAATTTGGGTAAGCACACCAGGTGTCCCCATCAATTATCCTCAATAATGTTTTGAGGTTATCTTGCATTTTCTTCCCTCCCTATATATCCTTTGTAATGCTAAGCACAGTGACAATGGGTCAAATGGCCTCCCACTGCGCAGTGAATGTATATCGAACACGAAAGGAAAACAATCTGCTTTCAAGCTCTGGATAAGAACTTCTAAATCAAAATCTAAAAGAATTATGTTTAAAAAGTTGAGTGCCATGACATTGAGACATCGCTGGAAAAAAAAACGATGGAAGCTTTTCACCTTGCACACATTAGGACAGCTGCAAGAACTCCAAATCTCAAAGTAAACAACTATTTTTGTAGCATGAGAAAAGGGCCTTGATTGGTGGCAAGTGGATTCTGATTGATTAAGATATCACCATTGCAAATACACCAGGGGAGCTATTTTCCCCAGTGCTTTAGCTTTTTTAAAAAAACAATACCAGGACATATTCCTTTGGCCTGCAGAAGACAAGGGCCTCCAAACGAACATGTACAGCTACACTGGGAGCTCGACTGATAATCTTAAATTGGTTGTGAATGTCATTTTTAAACACACACAGGATTGTCCAGTAAATGCTTTCCAATCATGGAGTCAGGTCTAATACTAGGCGCTACGTTGAGCACAGGTTGGCTGACTACCAAGCGCAGTTTAAATGGTCAAAGTTATCTATTTCCAGGGAGATTTTTAAAATTTTGCTTCTTCTGCATCTCTCCCATTTGGCAGGAGTGCTGGCAATATTTATACAGATGACCAAAACAAACTTGATACTGGAACCATAGTTTTTCAATAGAGTATAAATATGTTTTTGGCATAACACTGAGGCTGGAAGCGGAGCAAACTGGTCATGGGGAAGGCAGATGGAAATGAGGTACAAAAATGTGACACATGCATCAGCGCAGAGAGACTGAGCAGTGAGTAACAGTACAAAGGAAATACAACTTGCACAGAACACAAAAAAAAGTACAATACATACTAAACTTGTACAGGATAATTATACCACATATGACATCAATGATTCAACTGAAAGGCTTGGAAATTAGGTTTTGACAGCAAAGAACTTTTGGGAAAGTTATTGATAAAGCACCAGGACTGGAGGAGACGCATCCAAGGATACTGAACATTTCAGAGACACTGGTGATAATCTTCTAGTTTTCCTTAAACACAGAGGATTATGAATGTTACATACATGTTCAAAAAGGGTACAAAGATAAGGCAGGAACAAAGATAAGGAAGATAAGGAGACCAGTCAATTTGACTTTAGTGACTGAGAAATTTTGACATTGCCACACAACAGATTTTTGAGTTAAATCCTAGCTCATGGAATAAAAGGGAAAGAGTTCACTTGGATAGGTAATTATCTGAGTGACAGAAAGCAGAGACTACTGATAAATAATTTTTCAGATTAAAGGAGCGTTTATAGTGGAGCTCTCCAGGGGTCAATGTTGGGGCCCTTGTTCTTTCTGATATATACTAATGACTGAGACTGCTGAGAGTCTGGAACAAGTTTCCTCAAAGGGTAATGGGGACAGGTTTGAACAAGGTATTCAAAAGGGATTTGGGTTGCTATCTTTGTAAGATTACAGGGTAAAGCAGGCAAGTGGGATTAGGTAAAATGCTCTTTCAGCAAGCCAGTACAGAGTCAACAGGCCGAATGGCCTCTTTTTGTACTATAAAGATTTTGTGATTCTCTGATAAGCCAACCTTTCACCTGTCCATTGTACACCCTCGTTTAGAATGATGTAATACCCAAATTAACAAATTTCATCAGTGTCATTATTGGACAATGAATGAAGGATCTCAGAGTTTTTTGAACAATGAATTTCAAAGGAATTCCCACCATCCATCTAACATGCTGCAGGCAACATTAATATCCTTTGTATTCCAACTGGGATTTTAGTTATTGAGAACTGTAATGAAAGGATCAGAAGCACAAGCCCTGTTTAAAAGATTCACAACTTCCATGACCTGGGTCACTAATTTCATCCCACAGAAACACAGTAACTTCAGTCTGTTCACAATCAGCAGCACAAACCACAGAGAAATCAGAAACCTACCCGCGTGAAGCCTGCAGCAATCAGTGGCATCACAGAACTCTCCTCCTGATCCATATGTCTAAGATACAATAACAATGCAATTGTGAAATTAATAATGGTTTTGATAAAGCATCAACACAATTTGTTTTACAATAAAAAGCCATGTGGATTGGTAGATTTTTATCATCCCGCTTGTTAAAAGACAAACAGGCTTCTGTTATAACACATTAGGCTTTGGGTTAGTCACAGTAATTCCATCCAACATTTCGGCTTTATTTACATAGATCCTTTCACATCCTGAAGACCTCAAAGCATTTCAGCAATTAATCTGTGATTGAGGTGTAGCTATTGTTATTCTGGCAAATGATGCATCTAATCGTCACACAGGCAGTATTGAGATAAATAAGCAGTTAATGTTGTTAGGTAAGTGGGATTAGTTGGAGAAGTATTGGCCTAGATAGTTGAGAGAGTTATTCTTCTGTAAAGAATGCCCCAGGATCTCGTATATTCAATGGAATGGGCAGACAGAAATTGCCTTTTGACATTGTAGCTGACAGTTCTGTATTGTCTTGGCACAACACTGGAGTACCAAGCTGGATTGTGAATTGAAGTTGGGAATAGAACTGGTGTGCTTGAGCTTTAACTCAGGGAGGGAGGGCTATCACCTAAACTAAGCTGTCACCTAGAGGGAATCAACTCGCCCTTCATTAGAGCTGGCCAGCTTCTCAGCATTATTCAGCTTTGCCACTTAATGACGGTATTACTAGCATGCCTACACTATCAAATTATATTTCTTCTCTTTTCATGTCTCCTGTGCCCAAGTCAAGAGAATAGGTAAAATACCCACCAGCCCCTGACAATCCCAGCATAGTTGGGGTGATGTTGAGGTGGGATTCGGTGTAACCACTCCCCCACCCCTGCAATTCTTTTTCCCCTCCTGTGCTCAGAATCACTTTCTGACACAAAGTTGAGGTTCGAGCTTTATTGCACAGATAATAGTGAGCAAAACAGCACTCTGGTTAAACCCCAGTCAGAGTATTGAGTCTGGGTAGCAAGTGCCTTCAAGAGGGTATAGACGACATTTACTAAAATGGTGTCAGGGACGAAAAGGTATCAGTTATGTGGAGTTGATCTCCTTAGAGAAGATTAACATAAACAAAAGTTGAATGGTCAAGAGCTTCATGTTGTAAGGTGCCCAAATCACCAACAACCTGTCCTGGTCAGCCCATGCTGACACTATAGTTAAGAAAGTCCACCTATGCCTCTACTTTTTCAGACGACTAAGGAAATTTGGCATGTCAACAACAACTCCTCCCCAATTTTTTACAGATGCACCATGGAAAGCATTCTTTCTGGTTGTATCACAGCTTGGTGTGGCTCCTGCTCTGCCCAGCCCAAGACTAAGAAGCTCGTAAAGGGTGTGAATGTGGCCCTATCCATCACGCAAACCAGTCTCCCATTCCATTGACTCTGTCTACACTTCCCACTGCCTCGGCAAAGCTGCCAACATATACAAGGACCCCAAGAACCCCAGACATTCATTCTTCCGTCTTCTTCCGTCAGGAAAAAGATGCAAAAGTCTGAAATCACATACCAACCAACTCAAGAACAGCTTCTTCCCTGCTGCCGTCAGACATTTGAATGGACCTACCTCGCGCTAAGTTGATCTTTCTCTACACTCTAGCTATGACTGTAATACGACATTCTGTACTCTCTCCTTTTCCTTCTTGATATATGGTATGCTTTGTCTGTATAGCATGCAAGAAATAATACTTTTCGTGTGACAATTATAAATCAAATCAAAAGAATAGGCCACATGTCCTGTACTATTCAATAAGATCACAATGGAACCATGACATAAATTCCACTTTCCTGCCTTGCCTTCATATTCTTCAACTCCCTCAACGCCCAACAATCTCAGTTTTTAAAATGTTCACCGACTGAGGAACCACAGCCTTCTGAAGTAAATAACTCTGAGGGGGAGAAATCTCATGTGACCTCTAATCCTGAGACTGTGACCTTTAGTTCTAGATTCTGCAACCAAGGGAAACAGTCTCTACCCAGTCAAGCCCTCCTACTTTAGATAAATGGGAGGCAATTTCATTGAAGTTATAAACTCTAGTGCACATAAGCCTAGTGTACTCATGAGACTGGCCTCCCATTCCAGGGATCAATCTTATGAACCTTCACCCCACTGCCCTCCTTCCTTACACAAGGTGAGCAAACTATAAATAGTGTGATCTCAAACTTCTACGGAACTACAAACAAGCTTGCTTACTCTTCTATTGCAACACATCTGCAATAAATGCAAACTTACATTTGACTTGCTAATAGCGTCAGAGGCTTACAGCATGGAAACAGGCCCTTTGGCCCAACTTGTCCACGCCGCCCCTTTTCTTAAACCCCTAAGCTAGTCCCAGTTGCCCACGTTTGGCCAATATCCTTCTATACCCATCTTATCACAGAAACATAGAAAAACAATAGCACAAACAGGCCCTTCGGCCCACAAGTTGCACTGAACATGTCCCTCCCTACCTATAACCCTCTATCTTACGAAGTTCCATGTACTTGTCCAAAAGTCTCTTAAAAGATCCTATCGAATCCACCTCCACCACTACTGCTGGCAGCCGATTTCACGCACTCACCACCCTCAGTGAAAAACTTACTCATGACATCTCCTCTGTACCTACTTCCCAGCATCTTAAACCTGTGTCCTCTTGTGGCAACCATTTCAGCCCTGGGAAAAAGCCTCAGAATCCACTCGATCAATACCTCTCATCATCTTATACACCTCTATCAGGTCAACCCTCATCCTTCGTCTCTCTAAGGAGAAAAGACCAAGCTCTCTCAACCTATCCTCATCAGTTTTGCCACCCAATCCAGGCAACATCCTTGTAAATCTCCTCTGCCCTCTATGGCTTCCACATCCTTTCTGTAATGAGGCAACCAGAACTGAGCAAAATACTCCAAGTGGGGTCTGACCAGCATGACAACTTCCATACGCTCCTTTTTTCACTCCATTCACCCGCTGTTCCATCATCAAGGAAGCTCTGGCATTACTTAAGAAAGGGCACTCAAACTACCAACCTGTCAGCTTGACATTAATAGTGGGAAAACTACCATAGTACCTGATAAGTATACACAGAGAGAAATAAGTTAGTAACTAGACAGTCAACACGACTTTGTCAAGGACAAGTTACCTCTGATCAATTTAATGGAGTTCTTCGATGAAGTGACACTGGCAGTGGATGAGGGGGCTACCATGGGTGTTGTATATTTGGACTTTCAGAAAGCATTTGATACAGTGCCACGTGGCAGGTTGGTGAGCAAATGAGAAATGTTTGGGATTGATGGGTCCTTGGCAGCATGGATTAGAAGTTGGCCCAGAGATAGGAAACAGAGGGGAGGTATAGAGGGGCATTTCTCAGACTGGAGGCAGGTTGAAAGCGTTGTTCCCGAGGGGTTAGTGCTGAAACTCTTGCTTTTTCTGATTTACATAAATGATTTAGGAGATGGGAATTGAAGGCAACATCTCTAAATTTGCAGATGGGGAGAGTTGGGGCGAATAGTGAGCTGTGAGGATGAGGCTGAGCGACTTCAGGAGGGACACTGACAAGTTGGCCAAACAGACAGATGCCTGACAGATGGAATTTCAATGCAGCAAAATGTGAGATAATGCATTTTGGCAGAAGAAACCTGAGGAGACAATCCAGGCTCAGTGGTACAACTTCTAGGAGAGTACAGGAGCAGGGGGACCTCAGAGCACCATCCTCTGGCCAGGCAAATTGAAACAGTTGTTAAGAGGCTCCTTGGGTGTATAAATAGAGGCAGAGGGGATAAAAGCGAGGAAATGATACTAGACCTTCACAAAGTGATGAATTTTGATAGCTATTGGGACAGGGCTGGAGAATGGGAGTGGCTAGGTCCCATTCTTCCAGGAGCCAGTGCAGACACAATGAATGGCCTCATTTTGTGCTGTAAAATTCTATGATTCTATACTCACAACACACTCAAAATGAAATTCAGTTGTATGATGATCACTTATTCCAGTCCTCACTATAAGGCCTCATTACATAGAACTAGATCACATAGCCTGTGCCCGGTTGGCTGCTGGACGTTGTTCAAAAAACTGCCTGGAATGCACCCCTTGAAGCCATTTTGTCAATTTCGTTTGTTCAGTCAATAAGAAGATTGAAGTTGCTCAGGGTTATTACATGACCTTTGTTAAATGCTTCTTTAGTTTCATGGTTACACTACTATCATTAGATAGTCTGTAAACTATGAGATTTGATAGAGATTGTTCAAAATCATGAGGCATTTTGATAGAGTGACTAAGGGGGGACTGGTTTTCAGTGGGATTTGATTTAACATAATTAACAAAAGGATTAGAGGTAACTTAAGAACATAAGAAATAGGAGCAGGAGTAGGCCATCTGGCCCTTCGAGCCTGCCCCGCCATTCAATAAGATCATGGCTGATCTGTCGTGGCTCAGTTCCACATTCCCACCCTCTCCCCATAACCCTTAATCCCCTCTCTTATCAAAAACCCATCAACCCACGTCTTTAAAATATTTAGCGAGGTAGCCTCTACCACTTCAACGGGCAGAGAATTCCAGAGATTCACCACCCTCTGAGTGAAGAAGTTCTTCCTCAACTCCGTTCTAAACCGCGCCCCCTTTATCTTGAGGCTGTGCCCCCTAGTCCTACTGTCCTTTGAGCGGGAAGAGTCTCTCCACCTCTATCCTATCCATCCCATTCATCATCTTATACGTCTCAATGAGATCTCCCCTCATTCTTCTAAACTCTAACGAGTACAAGCCTAGTTTATTCAGCCTCTCCTCATAGCTCAACCCCCTCAACTCCAGCATCAGCCTAGTAAACCTCCTCTGCACTCCCTCCAAGGCCATGAGGATGCATAAAGGGAGTTGTGATAATCTGGAATGCATGAGAGGGCAATGGAAGCAGATTTCAGAGTAATACTCAAAAAGGGAGTTGGGTAAGTACTCAAAGAGGAAATTTTTTCAGGATCATGGAAAAAGAGTAAGGATCTGGACCAAAAGAAATAATTCTTCCAAAGAGCTGGCACGTGACAATGAGCCAAAACGCCTCTTTCTTAGCTGTCCCATTCTAAGATTCTATGATATTATAGAACACCACCTCCTCAGCTTACCAAGTCTGAGCAGTTACATTAATGAAAGATGCCTTTCTTTCAGCTACCATTCAAAAAAAAAGTACTTACGGTCTCTTCACAACAGCAACAATGACAGCATTTTCTGACGACTTTGTTGCTCTGATGGATCTACAAATAATGACCACAATTAATTTACCAACCAACACAGTACAGTGTACAGATAAACATCAGAATCACAATTACACCAGAACATGGAATTGGATGTCAAATGATCAATAAGAGCATCAGTCACCCAATCAGTTGGCTCAAGGGAAACATGTACAAAGCACTGAACCTGGAAAAAATCTGTACAAAGGGCCTCAACCTCCCCTTACTTCACCGCTCGCGCATGCACAGTACACCATCTAAACAAGCCATGAGAAATTTAACTAATATTGTGCATCAGGTGTGGGGTAGATGTTGCTCTGCATTTCAGCAGCGCATGCGCACACAGAGACAGAGTGTGTACAGAGAGAGAGAGAGAGAGAGAGAGAGAGAGAGAGAGAGAGAGAGGGAGAGAGAGAGAGAGTGAGTCTACACGGAGAGGTTAACAGTTAACATTACTGGTGATGACCTTTCATTGGAACATGCTGAGTATTTCCAGTATTTTCTGCTTCAATTTCAGATTTCCAGTGTCTATATTATTTGGCTTTTGTACTCAAACCCAATTCAAATGGTAGAAACAGAATCTGACCTTGGCACCAAGATCTGTATTTACAAAACTGACCAGACTGAGTGATGAGCAATTTTCTGTACACCGTAGTCAAGGGCAACAACTCACCGACATAGTGCTTCTGCATCAAAATACGTGGAATGTCTATGATCTATGATGATGATCTCATGATTCTTGTCCAAGAAACACTCCAGTGCAGCCTCTGGCGTCTGTACCACATTGCACTTGTACCCTGCTCTGTCACAGGCCCAACAGAATCCAGTACTCTGGATATCTTCCTTGGCAAACACTAGAAGTACCTGGGGAGGGGGGTAAAGATTCACATTGAAGCACTCTGACTGATCTGACGTGAATGGCAGCTCTGGAGTAGGAGAGTAGATTGAGTTTTAGTCATTACTATTTCAACATTAAAGTTACACGTTCAGAGAATAGGATATTTAATGAGACAAGTCTACAAGGTGAACTGTCCAAATCACATCCATGGGAAATAGTTCTTCTACAGCTTTTAAATTTCACATTCCATGGCAACTCCAAACGAGTTGCACTTGGGGTCTTCCAGCAGCCAGATTCAAGCAAGTGGTCAGTTCACTGCTTCTGGCCATCGTCATGCCCACTGTCACCCACAAAGCCCTTTGTGTAAAACAGCACACACCCGCGTTCAACTTTGACTGTTACCGTACACATAGCACTTAAAACAACGGCACCACATGGATATCATATACCTGCAGCCAGCTGCATAAAGCACCAATTTTCACTCTCATGTTCTTACCCAAAAGTTAACAGTGAGGGTCACCCGGGTTCAATGTGAATAAGCCCCATTGCTCAAAGTCTGATTAAGACAACAAAATTCATAAACCCCTACATTGTAGGGAATCATTCGGCCCATCAAGTTTTTGCAATGACTCTCCGACAGAGGGCGGTGAAGAGGACCTGGGTAAGATACTATCTTCACAACCCCACATTTTAACCATAGCTAATTCATCTAATCTACAAACCTTGGGACACTAAGGCTCAATTTATCACGGCCAATCCCATCTAACCTGTAACATCTTTGAACTGTGGGAGGAAATCAGAGCACCCGAAAGAAAACCACAGGCATTGGGGAATGTGCAAACATAGACAATGACCCGGGGCCACACTCGAACATGGGAACCCAGTAACCAGAGTCCACTATCAGCAGTAGTAGCTTGGTGGAGTTTCACACATGGTTTGCACTCAAATTGAGCAAATTGCAACTACAACCTGACCAATACTTTGTTGTAATCAGTCCAAATAAATGGGCCATGTGGATTACATTTTCACCCAGTAAGGTGATCTAATTTTAAACGCTTGTACAAAGGCCACATGCCATCAGATCCTGATCAGAGCCAAATTAACTTAACATTTCCCATCCAAATTGAAGTTCCGCGCACAAGGACGGTCTCAACCAGGAACCTGGGTTCATGTCGTACTATCTGTAACCCCCATGACTTGCCTGGGTTTGCAAAACCTCACTTACTGTACTGTCTGCAGACAATACACATCTCTTTAACCTATGCTAATGCTCTTTCCACTCACATTGTCTGCATCTTTAACAGATGCAGGGGTAAGCACAGTAAGAGGTCTCACACAGAAGAAATAGGGTAGCAGTCGAAGAGTGTTTTTCTAAATGGAGGGCTGTGACAAATGGCGCTCCTTAGGGATCAGTGCCGAGACCTTTGCTGTTTGTAATATATGTATGTATATATTTGTATATTTTTGGAGGAAAACGTAACTGGTTTGATCAGTATGTTCGCGGATGTCATACATGTAGGTGGATTTGCAGAAAGCGGTGAGGACCAGAGGATACAGCAGAATATAGATAGGTTGGAGGCTTGGGCGGAGAGATGGCAGATAGAGTTTACTATCAAATAAATCGGTTGGACTAAAACCTGGTGTTGTCAGACTTTTCACCAGATAGAGTTTAATCCAGACAAATGTGAGGTAATGCATTTTGGAAGGTCTAAGACAGATAGGAAATGTACAGTAAATGGCAGAACCCTTAACAGTATTGACAGGCAGAGGGATCCGGGTTTCCAGGTACAAAGGTGGCAATGCAGGCGGAGAAGGTAGTCAAGAAGGCATACCGCATGGCTTGCCTTCATTGGTCGGGGCATTGAGCTTAAAAACTGGCAAGTGATGTTGCAGCTTTACAGAATCTTAGTTAGGCTGCATTTGGAGCAGTGTTCAATTCTGGTCGCCACACTACCAGAAGAATGTGGAGGCTTTGGTGAGGGTACAGAAAAGATTTACCAGAATGTTTCCTGATACGGAGGGCACTAGCTATGAGGAGAGGTTGGAGAAACTTGGTTTCTTCTCATTGGAACGATGGGGGTTGAGGGGCGACCTGATCAAAGTCTACAAGATTATGAGAGGCATGGACAGAATGGATAGTCAGAAGCTTGTTCCCAGTGTGGAAGAGTCAATTACTAGGGGGAATAGGTTGAAGGTGCGAGGGGCAAGGCAAATTTTTTTTTTATATACACAGAGTGGTGGGTGCCTGGAACTTGCTGCCAGAGGTGGTAGAGGAAGTGGATACAATAGTGACTTTTATGGGGCATCTGGACAAATACATCAATAGGATGGGAATAGATACGGTCCCTGGAAGGGTAGGGGGTTTTAGTTCAGTCAAGCAGCATGGTTGGTGCAGGCTTAGAGGGCAGAAGGGTCTGTTCCTATGCTGTAATTTTCTTTGTTCTTGGTTCAATGTATTTCTTTCTGGAAAGCACACAGCCAATCACGCACACCATCCCACAGCTCAACAATAAACTGCAGCATGGGGAAAGTCAGCGTTGACATCACTGCCCAAATGATTCACAAATCCATTCAGGGTGACAGCATTTATAGGTTATTAACTGCTCAGGAAAGTTGCTGTTTAACTAGATGATCTTTGAACTCAAAAGTACATAAGCCAAAAAGACGAGTGAGCCATCTGGTCAACTGTAACTTGAGCAAGACTCATCACCATGACCTTCTATGCACATAGAAGATTCAAACAATACTTGTTGCTGCACATGAAGGGAAGCTTCTTCATTCAGAGGATTAAAATGCTTGGAATTATTCTCTGCAGAGTCCTCAAATTATGAATATATTCAACTTGAAGTTCAAGAAATTTTTGGATTCTAATGGAATCAAAGGATATTGGTGTCATACAGACAATGACCATCACCATTAAAAGAATCTAATCAACTCCTCTTAACATTCAACAGCAATACTGTTGCTGAATCCCCAATATCAACTTCCTGGCAGGCTACCATTGAACAGGTGCGAGGAGAGAGTGAATGTCCTCGACATCAGGGCACCATTTGACTAAGTGTGGTATTGAGGAGTCCGAGCAAAACGGGGGTCAATTGGAATCAAATGAAACCTGCTGGTTGGAGTCAAACCTGGCTATGCTGGTTGGAGATCAATCTTCTCAGCTCCAGGGTGTCAATGTACGAGTTCCTCAGGATAGTGTCCAAGGCCCAAATATCTTCAGCAGCTTTATCAATGACCATCCTTCTCTCCATAAAATCAGAAGTGGATGTTGCACATGTTCAGTGTCACTCAGTTCCTCTGATACTGAAGCAGTCCATGCCCAAATTCAGTAAGACCTGGACAAAAGCAGGCATGAGCTGACAAGTGGCAGGTAATATTGATGCCACACAAATGCCAGGCAATGAACATCTCCAACAAGAGAGAGAATCTAACCATCGTTCTTTGGCATTCAATAGCCTTTCCATCATTTAACCTCCCAGTATCATCCTGGGGGCTATCACCGACCAGAAACTGGACTGGACTAGCCACATAATTACTGTGGCTACGAGAGCAGGTCAGAGGTTAGGAATTTTGTGGTGAATACCTCACCACCTGGCCACTGGAAGCATGTCCACCATCTATAGGCACAAGCCAGGCACTCAATGGATACTCTCCACCTGCCTGGATGAATGCAACTCCAACAACTGTGACTGTTACTATATACAGTTCTGGTCACCCTATTATAGAAAGGATATTATTAAACTAGAAAGAGTGCAGGAAAGATTTACTAGGATGCTACCTGGACTTGATCATTTGAGTTATAAGGAGAGGCTTAATAGACTGGAACTTTTTCCCTCTGGAGCATAGCAGGTCTGAGGGGTGATCTTATAGAGGTCTATGAAATAATGAGGGGCACAGATCAGCTAGATAGTCAATAACTTTTCCCAAAAGTAGGGGAGTCTAAAACTAGAGGGCATAGGTTTAAGGTGAGAGGGGAGAGACACAAAAAGGTCCATAGGGGCAATTTTTTCACACAGAGGGTGGTGAGTGCCTGGAACAAGCTGCCAGACATAGCAGTACAGGATCCAATTTTGTCCTTTAAAAAGCATTTAGACAGTTACATGTATAAAAAGGGTATAGCGAAATATGGGGCAAATGTGGGCATTTGGTATTAGCTTAGGGGTTTTAAAAAAAGGACAGTATGGACAAGTTGGGCCGAAGGGCCTGTTTCCATACTGTAAACCTCTGACTCTGTAACAAGCTCGGCACCATCCAGGACAAAGCAACCCATCTGATTGATACCCATTCCACTGGCATTCAATCCCTCCACCATCAATGTACAGTGGCAGCAATGTGTACCATCTGCAAGATGCACTCACCAAAGCAGCACTTTCCAAACCCACGATCACTACTATTTGAAAGGATAAGAGCAGAAAGCACCTGTGAACTCCATCAGCTGGAGGCTTCCCTCCAAGTCACTCACCATCCTGACTTGGAAATATATCCACCGTTCCTTCACTATCGTTGAGTTAAAACCCTGGAATTGCCTCCCCAACAGCACTGTGGGTGTACCTGCACCACTTGGACCTCAAGAAGTCAGCTTACCACCACCACCTTAAGGGCAGCCTTGTCAGTAACACCCATATTCCATAAATTAATTTTAAAGAACTGGACTAGCCAAATAAATGGTGTGGCTACAAGGCTGGGAATTCTGCAGCAAGAAACTCACCAGAGCTTGTCCACTATCTATCTACATGACATAAACCAAGACTGCACTGGAGCAGACTCCATCTGCCGGAATGTGAGCAGCTCCAACAACGCTCAAGCAGTCAACGCTATCCAGGACAAAAACAGCTTGCTTGATCAACACCTAATCCAACCTATTAAACATTCACTTCTTCAATCAGCGGTACACCATGGATACACTGGGTACCACGGACAAGGAGCACCGCAGCAACTTCCAAACCTGCAATCACTAGGAAGGAACATCAGCAGCTGCAGGTTCCTTTCCAAATCTCTCTCGTACTGACTCGGAAAGATGTTTCCACTACTTCACTGTTGTGGTGTCAGAAACCTGGGACTGCCTTCCCAGCAACACTCTGTACCATTATCATGCAGACTTCTGAGATTCAAGATGGCAGCTCACCATCTTCAAGGGTGTTCAGGGAAAAGAATAACTTTGCCAGCAACACTCTCACTCCATGAATAATACTTTAAAAACAGCCTGTGGGAAAGGAATTGATGTTTAAGATCAGTTTTGATGATAACAAAGGGCAGAGTAGGCTCAGGGGCCATATTCATCACTCCTGCTGCTACTTTTTGTCCTTTCACAATATTTGCATTTAAGGTGCTGGAATCTCTCGTCACATATGGCCTAATTTTGGCGAGAGTCTCACCTTTACTACCTGGATCCTCTTGAGAATACAGCTCAAACAAACGGAGCTGAACTCCTCCAGCAGGGCTCATCAGCAATGGAACGTTGTACACAAAGGTCACCACTCAGTGAGATGTAACAATATCTGACTGACAAATATCCCTATCCCCCACCGGCAAGCACATCCACTGTCCCTAACACAGCCATCCTGTTCTCCAATTCCAGCACTTCCAAACTGAAGCTCAATTCAATCACAGCAAACTTACTGAGCTTCTACGTAAAATATAGAAACAATCACTTTGTCCAAGACATTTCACCTCAAGAGGAGATAATTCACTGAAAATTTCCTCATATTAAAAAGCGAATGGCACAGCATGCTGGAAAATCTCAGCAGGTCTGACAGCATCTGAGGAGAGAGAATAGATGTGGAGATGCCGGCGTTGGACTGGGGTAAACACAGTTAAAAGTTTTACAACACCAGGTTAAAGTCCAAGATGTCTATTTGGCAGTACAAGCTTTCAGAGTCTCAGGCTCCTTCTTCAGGTGAGTGAAGAGTTGTGTTTACAAACAGGGCATTATATAGGCACAAACTCAATTTACAAGATAATGGTTGGAATGCAAGTCTTTATAGGTAATCAAGTCTTAAAGGTACAGACAACGTGAGTGGAGAGAGGTCCAAGCCCAGGTTTAAAGAGATGCGTATTGTCTCCAGCCAGGACAGTTAGTGAAATTTTGCAAGTCATGGGGGTTACAGATAGTGTGACATGAACTCAAGATCCCAGTTGAGGTCGTCCTCATGTGTGGAACTTGGCTATCAGTTTCTGCTCAGCGATTCTGCGTTGTCATGGGTCATGGGGCCGCCTTGGAGAACGCTTCCCTTCCACTCGGGGAACACTTCAGCAGTCATGGACATTCAACCTCTGATCTTTGGGTAAGCGTTCTCCAAGGTAGCCTGCACCAGACATGACAATACAGAATCGCTGAGCAGAAACTGATAGCCAAGTTCCACACACGAGGATGGCCTCAACTGGGATCTTGTGTTCATGTCACACTATCTGTAGCCTCCACGACTTGCCTGGACTTGGAAAATCTCACTAGCTGTCCTGTCTGGAGACAATACACAGCTCTTTAACCTGTGCTTGGCCCCCTGTCCACTCACATCGCCTCTACCTTTAAGACTTGATTACCTGTAAAGACTTGCATTCCAACCATTATCTTGTAAATTGAGTTTGTGTCTGTGTATGCCCTGTTTGTGAACACAACTCTTCAATCATCTGAGGGAGCCTGAGATTCCAAAAACCAGTGCTGCCAAATAAACCTGTTGGACTTTAACCTGGTATTGTGAGACTTCTTATTGAGAGAGAATAGAGCCAGCGGTTCCAGTCTGGATGATTCTTTCAGATTTTCCAGTATTTTTTCTTTTTGGTTTAGATTTCAACATCTGCAGTAATTTGCTTTTATTTAACTGGAGTGTGTTAATCTCAGTAATCACTTTGCATCTTTAGATAGATTAGGAGAAATTTCTGAATGACTCCTTGTGAAAATTATACAGTAATCATTGACATCAAACTAATAAGCTGACTGGGCAGTTAAATGTGATCTGACACTCAAAGTTCTTGAACATGCCAGTGTAATTCTGTAAGTTGCAACCCAGAATATTGTAGGTTTTGTTCTAAATAAAGCTATGGAATCGATCAAAATTAAAACATAGAAACCAGAAGCAGGAGTAGGCCTTTCGGTCCTTCTAGCTGCTCTGCCATTAATTTTGAACATGAAGATGTCCATTCCAGAACCATCCTCTCCTCCTCAGTTGCACCAATCATACCTGAATGGGATCCTGATGGATCGTCATTGGTCCAAACTGAACTTCAGTCACTGCTCCCTGCAGAGTGGAGAAAAAAAATAGAATTAGACACATATCTTTTCACTTCCTATAAACCTGCAAAATTACAACCAATGTCAGCTCCCAATCTTTCTAGTCGAGGACTTAAAACCAGGAGATTTGAGCGAAAAGTCAGAATTTCGGATCTGGATAATTTTTCACCTTACACAGGGCAACATTCCACAAAAGAAAGGTTCCCAAGGGAATTGGTCAATTCCATGACATTGAGTGCAACATCCCAATCTTTTTTCAAACCCACCTTGGAATAGGAAAGAACCCATTTATTTTGAATTCACTTCCTCAATATACTCAAATCCATTCCCCACTTCCCATCCACAAGGGACTCTGTCAGGGAAGAGTCGGTGGGATGTGGGGAGTACCCGGATTTTCATCATAAACTGTTAGTCCATAGTGACTCCAACCAACACCACCAATAAAAGTACAATACCCCACTGGCCCACAGAAGCCTGCTCCTACAGTGATACTGGAGAATATAAGGCTACAGCCAAAAACATTCAATTATAAATATTAGATTAAAACACATCTATATATAAATTAATGCATTTATTAATTTTTAATTAATTTTTTAAACAAAATTTATGCAAAGGCTGAGTTATTAAATACTTGCCTTTCGTGGAAGAAGTTTTTAAAAATGTATAAACAGATTGATTTTGTAATGAATGCAAGTCAGTCTTTGTTAGTGAGCAATGAAAGTTCCCAAAGCAAATATAGCAGACACTGGGAATCCAAAACAACAGAATTGTTGGAAATACTCAGCAGGTCTGGCAGCATCGATGGAACAGTTCCCATTCCAGCGTTCCCATTCCAGGTCCATGCTCTTTCACTTGATGAAGGGTCACCAACCTGAAACATTAACCCTGCCCCTCCCTCCACTGCCAAATCCATTGAGTACTTACAGCAAATTTTGTTTTTTTAAGGAGTTACACATTAACTTTCATCTAACAAATTAAAAGAGCAGATTCAATGTCACCGAGTTCATATCCAATTGCTTTAAAAATCGGATTTTACTTTGACCTGCAGCATATTCGGAGTACATATTTAAAAATTCTAAAAATATTTCAGAAAAAAGGGCATTTTGTCAAAGCTTTTTGTCTTGTACTCAGAATAATTCATAAGAATACCAACATAAGGGAAAGCAGCTAATATATATTGTATGAGAAGAGTGTTGATTGGGTGGGTGGCAAGTGGACTCTGATTGGTAGAGGCATTGCCACAGAGAATGCACTAGTTGGTGACTGAGATAACTGCCATTATTTGAAATTTAAACCAGGTAACCTGACTGACTGGTCAAGGCATTGTCCTGAGGGATGAACCAGGAAATGGGTGCCACTTAGATAAAGGCAAAATACTGCGGATGCTGGAATCTGAAACAAACTTGTTTCAGATTCCAGAATCCGCAGCATTTTGCTTTTATCCAGTGTTTAACTCACTGCCACTTTGCTTCCAGGAATGCCTTCCCTGAAGAAGCAGTGTCTTTCTTTCTGACTGATTTGACGAAGGGTCATCCAGACTCAATTGGCTCTATTCTCTCTCCACAGATGCTGTCAGACCTGCTGAGATTTTCCAGCATTTTCTGTTTTTGAATAGCTGTCACTTATTTTGTTTAGCTGAAATAAACACAATGTAGGGACATGTGCGTACAAAGGACAAGGCCCTCTGTATGAATATATAGCTTCCAGCACATGTAAATTTGCCTCTTTGCGAGGTAGATAAGCAATCTTAAATTCATTGTCTGAATAATTTTTAAGCACACTGAGGATTATTTAGCAAGCACAGGCTAGTTAGGTACGGACTGTACTTTGTGAACAGTGGAAGGGTCATGCTGTCTGATATGATCCACCAGTCTTTGGGACATGTGGCCTACATAACTAGCATCACACTGGCACTGAAGCTCATGTACCACATTCCTCATTTGTGTGATAGACAGAATGTCTTTTTGGCAGCATCCTGTTAGTGGAGAATACCACTCGTGTTGCCTCTGTACAAGAGCAGCACCAGACAGCTAGCTTCACCTGCTCCTTAAATTTTTGATATCTTGCCCTTCCAGGATAATCTGAGGTAAACCAGACACACTTCAGTAATACTTTAAGTATTAAGTCGCTTCGTGCGTTTACGTGATATGAATTCCCATTCTTTGATGTACTCATCAAAAACTCTGCTGGGGTTCTGACATGGTCCACTGCAAGTCTACCTTCAATGGTCAATGCATATGTTAGAATTCTTACAATTCCACATGCTGTAAGGTTGACTGGACCTCCAATCTTGTAAGTAAGAACATAAACAGGAGCATCTGGCCCCTCGAGCCTGTTCCACCATTCAACAGGATCATGGCTGATCTGACTTTTCTTACATTCACTTTCCTGCCCTTACCTTGTAACTTTTGGTTTCCTTACTGACCAAAAATCAATCCATCTCAGCATTAAATATATACAAGGGCTCTCTCTCTTCCAAAGGCTCAACTCAGAGAAGAAATCTATCCTTATCTCAGTCTTAAATTGGCATCTCTTTATTCTGAGAACAAGCCCTCTGGCTCCAGACTGTCCACATGCGGAAATATCCTCTCAACATTTACCCAATCAAGCGCCTTGAGAATGCAACATGTTTCAATAAGATCACCTTTCATTCTTCTAAATTCCAATGAGTTCCAACCAGTTAACCTTTCTTCACAATCAATTTGATCACGATGTTTGAGATTGTGAGAGGCCTTGATGGAGTGGATGGGAGGGTTCTGTTTACTTCAGATGGTCAGTGGCTGGGACTCAAAGATTAGAGGGGAGATGTGAGGGCCTGGAACTTCATTACCTGAAAGAATAGTGAAGGTAGAAACCCTCACCACATTTAAAAAGGTGTCTGGATACACACCTCAAGTGCCACACGCGGCTGGGCAATGCCTCAAATGGTAAGACCAGGCTGGATAGTTTATTTTTCAGCCAACACAGACACAGTGAGCAGGGTGGCCTCTTTCTGTGCAGTAACATTTTATGACTGAACAGTCCAAACACTGATTAAGAATGTCAGACCATAACTGCAGCTCCCATTTTACTATTGTCCCTGGACTAAATCCAGAGACCCAGGGTAATGCTCTGGAGACCTGGGTTTGAATCCCACTATGGCAGAGTGAAATGTGAATTCAATAAAAAATTCTGCACTCAAACCATTGTCAATTGCCATTATCTCCAAATTTGTACATGACATTAAGCTGGGTGGCAGTGTGTGCTGCGAGAAGGATGCTAAGAGGCTGCAGGGTGACTTGGACAGGCAAATACAATATAACATGGATAAATGTGAGGTTATCCACTTTGGTGGAAAACAGGAAGATTATTATCTGAAATGGTGGCAGTTTAGGAAAAGGGGAAGTGCAACATGACCTGGGTGTCATGGCTGAAGGTTGGCATGCAGGTACAGCACACGGTGAGGAAAGCTAATGGCATGCTGGCCTTCATAGCAAGAGGATTTGAGTATAGAAGTAGGGATGTCTTGCTGCAGTTATACAGGGCCTTAGTGAGATCACACCTTGTATATCATGTGCAGTTTCGGTCTCCTAGTCTGAGGAGGGGCATTCTTAGTATTGAGCGAGTCCATCAAAGGTTCACCAGACTGATTCCCGGAATGGCAGGACTGACATATGAAGAGACACTGGATCGACTAGACTTGTACTCACTGGAATTTAGAAGAACGAGAGGAATCAGAAACATAAAATCCTGATGGGACTGGACGGGATGTGGGAAGAATGTTCAGAACTAGGAATCACAGTCTAAGAATAAGGAGCAAGCCATTCAGGACTGAGATGAAGAAATTCTTCACTCAGTTGTGAGCCTGTGGAATTCTCTACCACAGAAAGCAGCTGGAGCCAGTTTGTTAGGTATGTTCAAAAGGGAGCTGCACGTAGCCCTTGTGGCTAAAGGAATCAAGGGGTATGGAGAGAAAGCAGGAGTGGTATACTGAAAATGCATCATCATATTGAATGGTGGTGCAGGCTCAAAGGGCCAAATGGCCTACTCCTGCACCTATTTCCTGTATTTCTTTGAAAACCCATCTGGTTCATTAATGTCCTTCAGAGAAGGAAATCTGCCATCATGTGACTCTGGCCTACATGCAATTCCAATGTTGACTCATAAATGCCCTCTGAAATGGCCAAGCAAACCACTCAGTTCAAGGGCAATAAGTGCTGGCCCAGCAAGAACCACCCAATTCCTAAGCTGAACAAAAATGTCCTCTGCAGCAACTGCTGTCAAGAGTTGTCACACTGATTCCATACCCGAGTATGAAGGAGAAATGGCCTGGCACAAAGCGTGGAGACCCTCAGTCAGAACAGCAGGCAGTGGATCAGTCTGAAACCTTCTTTATCCAAGGCTGCTAGAGTCTGCCCCACTTCACTGGTTTTCTATTTTTTTTAATCTGCCTAGCCACGCTCCCCCAATTACTCAGTTATTCAAACATTCTGCATCATGCATAAATCCTCAATTCCTCTCACTGTGCTTGTATCACAGTATCGTTTACACATCGCTCCTTTCATTTAAGCACTTTACAGGATATTTTACATCTTCCCTTATGATTACTTTTCCCTTTCTTTACCCAATTCTACATGTTGCTCACATGTTTTGTTTCCAGTTGTGAAGTATCTACGTCTGAAATATCAACGCGTCCATTGCCTCGACACACGCTGAGAAACCTGCTCAGTATTTCCAGCATTACAGTTTCCAACACTTTCCTCGCTCACCACCACCACACTGTCACATCCACCGAGCAAACAGGAGCAGTAACTTCCTAAACTCAGCCTGATGAATCCAACTTAACGCACCATCGAAAACAGCACAATACAGACCAAGAATCAGCTACTCACTGTCTGAACCAGCTGAGAGGCTGTCTCCATATTCAGTGTAATTCTCACTGTCCATCAGGATTAGAACTAGCAGCAGTCAGATCTTTGCTTAGTTGCAGCTTTAAGCATACGCACAGACTGCACGTGGAATTTACTCCCAATCAACCCAGTTGTGATAAACTTACAGACTGTGATAAACCTACATTAACGTCACAGCTATTAATCATCTTGTGCAAACACCTCGCACGAAGCAATCGACCAGCAAGTCCCCATCTGCATACAACTACAGAAAACAATCAAATAAAACTCAAGGAAAACAAAGCCATGTGGAACTCTGCCATGGCTGTGATCAACAGATACCAATCAAACAATTCACAAACACTGTCTGCCACCAAACTAATGCCAATGCAGCACATAGTGCCATTTCAGGGGAAACCTCACTTGGGCAATTCCACTGAGTGGTTGTGCCACGTGTTTCTATGAAATCAATTCATTGCTAGGATACACTCACAACAACCACTGTGTATCTGGAACAGTCATTTGTGGAGATAACTGGCAACGGCGCACATAGAATTGCAGATAAAAGTGTGGCTATGTAGAGAATAATGGATCAGAGTAAAGATGAAGTAAAGATCACATTTATATCAGAACTTTTTTGATTATAAACATAGTAACAAAAAAAAAGTATTAGGCCATTCGATCCTACACCACCATTCAATATGATCATGGCTGATCATGCACTTTCAGAATCCCACTCCTGCTTTCTCTCCATACCCCTTAATCCCTTTAGCCACAAGGGACATGTCCAACTCCCTCTTGAACATATCTAACAAACTGGCCCCAACAGCTTTGCATGGTAGAGAATTCCACAGGTTCACAACTGAGTGAAGAAGTTCTTCTTCATCTCAGCTTTGAATGGCGTACCCCTTATTCTTAGACAGTGACCCCTACTTCTGCACTTCCCCAATATTGGGAACATTCTTCCTGCATCTAGCCTGTCTAATAGTCCCGAGAGTCTCATCAGGGTCTTATACGTTTCTATGAGATCCTCTCTTGTACTCACTAGAATCTGGAAGAATGAGCCCAGTAATCCCAGTCTCTCTTCATATGTCAGTCCTGCCTGAAACCTTCGCTGAGCTCCCTCAATAGCAGGAATGTCCTTCCTCAGACTAGGAGACAAAACTGCACACAATACATACGATGTGGCCTCACTAAGGCCCTGTATAACTGCAGCAAAACTTCCCTACTTCTATACTCAAATCCTCTTGCTATGAAGGCCAGTATGCCATAGCTTTCCACACCACCTGCTGTAGCTGCATGCCAACCTTCAGCAACGTTCCACCATAACAGCCTGGTCAAGTTGCACTTCCCCTTTTCCTAAACTGCCACTATTCAGAGAATAACCATCCTTCTTGCTTTTGCCATAGTGGATAACCTCACATTTATCCACATTGCTTTGCAATTGCCAAGCATTTGCCCACTTAGCCAGCCTGACCAAGTCACCCTGCAGCCTCTTAGCATCCTCCTCACAGCACACACTGCCACCCAGCTTAGTATCAGCCCCAGGACATCTAAATGCTTCTTCACAAACAATGAAGTATTTATGAAATGCTGTCTCTTTTAATATAATAAACACAGCATCAATATACACAAATGTCCCACAAACAGCAAGGAAATAGTGACCAGATAATCTGGTTTAATGATATTGGCCGTGAGATCAGGGAATTCTCCCACTTGCTCTACTTGGGATTAGCAAGTGAAGAATGATATCGGAGCTACTTTTGCTCAATCTAACATTTGCAGATTGAAACATTACAAGAATATATCCCAACTCAACCAGTTCCTCAGTTTCAGCAAGTATCTCTTTGGGAGGAAATCTCCCATGTCAGGCAGCTGCTGGAAATCCTTTGATCCCTTTAAACCCAGAGTCGGAAAACTCTCTCCGGTATGTAATTAATGAGACTTACAAGGATTGAATCTGGCACAGGATCCTGACATTCCAGCCAGCAGGAGGGGTGCCGCTGGAGATTCCCACCACTGCAATTAGTTCCAAATTGGAGAAATCTGCCCTTTCATATCTGCTGTGGAACCCTAATGTCCACCACCTGCATACAATTAAACTGCTACAACCTTCTGAGGCCACCTTGAATTAATATCTCATCAAAACAACCTCTACTCCTTCCCCATAGAATGCTGCATTTATTAGCCTCTCCCACGGGGAAACATACAACCTTAAAATGTTAAAGTTTATTTATTAGTCACAAGTAAGACTTGCATTAACACTGCAGTGAAATTACTGTGAAGTTAGGAGTATTAACTTGACATGGTCAAGTTAATACTCCTAACCAGCCCACCTTTCAGACTAGAAGCAGTAAGACAGCAAAAAGCAACTAACCAAGCAATCACAATAGGCGCAGTACAATTGGACCAGTGAGGTTAAACTGTACATATCACAAGTAATCAGCAAAGCCAGCATGTTCTTTTGGGTTGCACCAGAACTGGCAGGCATAACCAAGGATTTCATACAAAATAAAAGCAGGGAAAGATCCCACTGTAGTTTCTCCAATTCTGACCACTTGCATATCCCAGTTTTTTTTTATTGGTTACCCAAGCTTGAAGTTCTGGAATTCCCTGCCTAAATCTCTCCACCTTTTAAGATGCTCCTTAAAGCCTCTCTCTGTCAAAGCTATTGATCATCTTCCCAATATCTGCCGCAGTTCAGTGCCAAGTTTGTTCCGTCATGCTCTTATGAAGCAACGTTAACAGCACTGTCAATATAAACTGTTGTTCATTGTAGCTACAATGCAAACACTTCATGCATCACGTTGCGTTCCATTTCACTGAGTTAAGAAACTGACAGGCCAAAGTGCAAAAAAACCCAAAATTATGCCGTTTTCCTCAGATGTATGAACTTTACATCTTTAACAAGGTTTGTTTATATTGCAACAATTCACACTGGATATGCTGTCTAAACTGTTCCACTGGTGGATATATAACTGGAACATCAAGCCTGTTGCCTTATGAAGAGTCACCGACAGTTTTTAAGTCCAGTGCACAATGTACATATTAACATCTGTTCAGTACAAAGCAATTACTAATATAACATTTAAAGCCAATCCTCGCCCAGCTTCAAGAAATTCAACACCAACCCTAGATCTGCAGAGAATGAGAAATCACTCCTATCTGAAATTATTACATATGCTCAAAATCTACCATGTGGCCAATTCTGAGCAAACAGAAAAAAAGTTATAAATGCGGTCATTACAAACCTTTATAAGGATTATAGTTATTGCCAAAGGGTCAGCTGGAAAACCCTTTGGATTATTGGAAAACCCACCGCCGAAATTACACTTGCATACTGCTGCAAAACTTTCCAAATAAGAACAAGAGCTCTGACCGGATAGCTTTTACTATAATTTTAGCATTTTAGAATTCCTAATAATCCTATAGATGTTAAATAATTAAATTTACTAAACTGAAAAGAACTTAACTGACCAGTTCTGCTTCCAATTTCCAACTTTCAAACTCATTCAGTTGGACCTTTAAGTTTGAGGGAATTTCTACAAAATGAAATGTCATCAATGCTAAGTGAAATAACATGTATACATTTATAGGATTAAGCAAACATATCATTTCTGTAACGGTTTACAATGACCAGCTTCTGTGTCTGCACGTCAAAGGCTAGGAATCCCGTAGTGAATAACTCATCTCTTGACTCCCCAAAGCCTGTCCACCATCTACAGGACACAAGTCAGCAGTGTGATGAAATACTCTTCACTTGCCTGGATGGGTGCAGCTCCAACAACACTCAAGAAGCTTGACATCATCCAGGACAAAGCAGCCCAATTGATTGCTACCCCTTCAACAAATATTAATTCCCTCCGCCAATGATGAACAGTGACAACATTGTATACCATCTACAAGCTACACTGCAGGAACTCACCTTCCTTCCAAATCCACAACCACAACCATCTAGAATGGCAGCACATACCTGGGAGTACCACCACCTGGAAATTCCCCAAGTCACTCATCATTCTGACTTGGAAATATATCATCGCTCCTTCATAGTTGCTGGGTCAAATCATGGAACTCCCTCCCTGACAGCACTGTGGGAGGTGTGCCTACACCTCAGGGACAACAGCGATTCAAGGCCACAGATCATCACCACCTTCTCAAGGGCAACTAGGGATGGGAAATAAATGCTGGTCTAGCCAGCAACATCCACATCCCAGAAATGATTTTAAAAGACATGTCGAAAGAAAAAGATTTGCTGTTAAGGTGGGAGAATCTCCCGGAGCTGCAGGATCACTATCATGGTTATGCACTCTGGCTTCCCTTCCACATTGTTTGAACTGCTTTATGTCCAGCAAAGAAGAATTGTGTCCTCTATTGTACCCAATGGTCCAAAGCTCTCTCTTTGAATTCACAATATTAGACTACTCAGTTACCAGCCTTGGCTCACAGGTAGCACAGCACTCAATCCTGTGGCAACTCCACCCAGTTTAGTCCCCAATCTCAGGGTCGTTCACTCAGCCTGCCAGCCATTCGCAAAATAAAAAGCAGCCTCACATCATTCCCAGGAATTTTACCACATAAATTTTAAATTCTTTGATCAAGAGCAATTGAGTATCATTGTGGTTAAAGGCATGATAGGGAGGTGGAAGTGGAGGGACAAGCAGCAGCAGCAGCATCAATTGATCGGACCAAATGGCGTTTGTGCTGTATATTCATTTGTATGCTGTACATCCTATGCCACTCTATGCAAATCTGGAAAGCTATCCATTGTTCTCCTGTTCCACTTGACAATCCTTTATTGTTCCAGGCACAGTTTTCACAGGGACTCACTGCTGCATGACTGTCAATAGGTTGACATGTACTCCATCAAGCTGATAAGTTTGTCTTCAAAAGTGCTTCCAAGCAGTATTGGCAGTCACAATGGGTTCATTCAGTTAAAGCACTCTAAGTGCCCCTAATCTTCAATTAATGCACTCTGATCTTTTCCCGATTCATCGAAGAGATCATTGTGGCACTTGTTGTTTGTAAGCAAGGCCTGGACTGTCATTTGTTATTAAAATCCTCTGGCACATAACATGGCACCTGCCACTCCCAAAACATCCAGCTTCTCCCAACACTGGGAACTGCATCCTCTGTCATGTCAGCCATTCTATTCTAACCAGCCATAGGGTGCACTGGGGGCAAATCACTGGTCTCAGTCCCTCCAATTACAAATGTACTTCTGAAACCAAATCATCCAATTTTCAATTTTTAAATGACAAAACATTTGTCTTTTAAATGACAAAGCACTTACCTATTTTTGATAAATTAAAATACAATATTTGTCAAATCAGACCCATATCAGACAGAGTTCAATGACTTTGAGATTTCTACTTCCACACGAGGAAATCACAGCTTGAGAAAGTGACTTCCCAAACAACAATTGAGGCTCATGGAGAAATTAACTGATTTTGTTGTTTGCAAGGCAGGAACTCATTCTCTCAGTGATGACAACATTATTGCAAAATGAATACTAATAATAGATGTTACCAGGATCCCTGGTCCTGCTATATTGAATTTTTTGATCATACTTCTCAGCAAGAGCAGCAACAATTATTGAGAGTTTCACCAGCAAAAACACACTGAACACAGCCATAAGAAATGTCAGCTTGACTCAGGTCAAATCACATTACAAGGTAGGACCATCTTAATGCTACACAGCAAATTCATTCCCTCTGCAGTGTACTCACTGCTCCTATGTGACACACAGCAGATAATCTGGCCCCATTTAAAGCAATCTAATACTGACAAGCAAATGTTAAATATTGGCCAGGACATCAGGGAGAACTTGCCTGCTCTTCTCCCTGATAACGGTGGAGCTGACTGTTTATTCAGCATAGGAACTGGGAGGAGTCGGCAATTCAGCCCCTCGAACCTGCTCCCCCATTCAATATGATCAAGACTAATCTTGTCTCAGTTTCCTCGAAGTGCAGCCAACTCGAGCAAGTGTGTTTGGCAGCAAACACTCCATCCCGTATTGTATCTTCAGGAGAGTTTCTGCCTATTTTTCACCTACCCGTTTCAGTTTTGCCTGTCCACTTGAGACACGGATGCTGCTTCAGGTTAATGTCTCATCTGAAAGACAGACAATTTGATAGTGCAGCACTCCCTCAATGCTGTATTTGAATATTAGACTGTGAGCTCAAGTTGCTGGGTGGAGTAGCATCTGAATCTCTGACTGTGGTGCATCTATGCAACCAGTAGGCCATGCCTGACATCCCTCAGCTACTTTACCAGTGATACTTCTGAAGAACCTCCTGAATCAATCTCCCCGTATTGGTGCTTCTTGCTGTACCATTACCCAGTGTGTCAATGTAATCACAGGCTCAATTTGCAATTTAGAACCATAGAACATTACAGCACAGAATCAGGCCTTTTGGTCCTTCTTGGCTGTGCCGAACCATTTTTCTGCCTAGTCTCACTGACCTACACCTGGACCGTATCCCTCCACACCCTTCTCATCCATGCATCTGTCCAATTTTTTCTTAAAAGTGAGCCCGGATTTACCACTTCATCTGGCAGCTCATTCCACACTCCCACCACTCTCTGTGAAGAAGCCCCACCTAGTATTCCCTTTAAATCTTTTCCCCCTTCACCCTTAACCCATCTCCTCTAGTTTTTTCCTCCCCTAGCCTCAGTGGGAAAAGCCTGCTTGCATTCACCATCTATACCCATCATAATTTTATACACCTTTATCAAATCTCCCCTCATTCTTCTATGCTCTAGGGAATAAAGTCCTAACCTGTTCAACCTTTCTCTAACATTTCTGTAATTTCATTATATAAATAAATATTTGTATACAGATCCTTGTTGCTCCCTCAAATTAGTCAGTCATGAGAGAGAAAGGATCGTCCATTAACTTGATCCATTAAAGCCTCTCAGCCACATACTGATAGGGTACATTGCACATGTGGGCAGCACAATACCCCTTCATTGTCAACATATAGTCAAGTAGATGGAAATTTGGCAGCAACCCTCCTGGAGGTACAAAACAGGATGGAGTGCTCACTGCCAAACACGCTTCCATGGGTTGGCTGCACAGCAAGAATGATCCAGTAATCCAAATAAAGGAACGGGACCTTGGAACTAATCAAGACATCCCTTAAAAACACTCCCAACTTTTCAACGTGTTGCAAAGAGCACAGAAATGAGAAGTAATTATTTTATATTTCAGTTTCAGATGGATGTGCTTCCATTCTTTATTGCACAAGCCTGCAGAGACCCAGTGGAAGCAGAACAGGGTTCCTTCTCTGAATTTGAAACAAACCACAGCAACCCAAACCAAATCATTGAAATGACGATATGAAGCACAGAAATAACAGAATATTGGAGATGTGAAATCTGCAGGTAGGTTTGAGAGGCTGGCCTATTGACTCGGGACTGCAGTGTTATCAAGTTATTTGACAAGTTGAAAAATGTATGGTGTATCCATGAACTTGGGCTTCATCTTTCAATTAAACCAAAGTGGAGGGAGTCGGGAGACAGGAGGCATTAGTGCACAGAATACCATCAGACCAATATTTTGTTTGGATTCAGCTGTTGATGAAAATCTAAACATATTCCCATTATAACAGTGTGCTTTACGTAGCTAAATTCCATGTTGGCAGATCCAGTGACCAAGGTTTCAGCATGTATGTCCTACTTTTGTGAGGAACTAAAAACAGCTTCTACACACAAGCTTGAAAATTGCCACTTTCCTTCAGTTACAGTCTTTAACTTTCCTCTAAGTGGCTAACTTCTTGAATGACCCATCGTCAGCAACACTCCATGGAACATTACGGCACTTGGCAGTGTCACTAACAGGAATACTGGATGCCTTCCTGACACTCAGAACTAGTTCATCTTTCAGTTACAAACAACCACTATACAGGAACCAGGATACTGCCACACCCCCCTCTATTCAAAGACGATCTCATTCGCTTCCCAGCATTTCCCTCATGCCATATAGTGCTTACCTCTTAGGACAAGAATAATCCTACAGCAAGTAAAGCTCAGATAAAGCAAAACTTCTGACCAGCCTATAGCAGCCATGTGCAACAAGCAACAGAGTGCATCAAGCTTTACATTTTGATTTGATATCATAGTTTAGACAGCAGAATTGAAGTGAAATATGCTTCACCTAAGCATGCAATTCTCTTGAAAAAACATCAGTTTCACTACAAGGATTTACAAACCCTGACATGCTTGGAGGCACACACCCACGGCGATCAATCTCCCCCATCCCAGCAAACAGATAAATTCCCAGTGCAGCTGACAGCGAGTGCCTGCGTTTGCATCCCTCTCAGATGCCAATCTGAAAGCAGCAGGCTTTATTTACACCGATGACACTGCCTGAGCAAAACTTCCAACAGAAATCAAATTTATGCCAGTATGTGAAGGATGAGTTAGTTCAGCTGTGTCTGTGTGTGAGAGAGAGAGGGGCCTGGATCAAGACTATCCCAAACCTTTACACCTATTTGTTTATCAAAAGTTCCAGAGCATTTTTAAGAGGTACACAGCACTTTGTATTTTTAGCACCATGTCAAGGTAGAATCTTGAAAGCACACGGCTCAGCTACCTGAGGATCTACCATTCAACAATTGCCCATCAAGCACCAACTGAATAAGCAGCTACCTCAGCTGAAAGCTCCATCCAGACCAAGTCACCAATAAGCTGGCATTATATATAGCAGTTCACCTCGTGTGCCTTCGCTCACAATCAGGTTCAAGTGTAGATTTCAGAGGTTAAAAGACCAGGGTAATGGATCAAGGTGCACACAATCATCTATCCCCATTTTCAAATTCTACATTACTATTTTGATAGAACACTTTCATTCCACATCAACATAGTCAAAAATATAAACTTGAAGCAATTTGGGAAACAAAGTACAAGACTGGTTGGAATGCTGAAACTACGTTCAGGGTGAAATTACAGTACAACCTTTACAGAAGGACCATCTATTATAAATGTGGACATAGGTTTCTGTAGTGGAAAAACTGACGAGAAAAGCATGGAGACACTGACTCGTCTTTTAGAAACATAGGAAATAGGTGCAGGACCAGGCCATTCAGCCCTTCAAGCCTGCACATCATTCAATATGATCATGGCTGATCATGCCTTTTCTGTATCCCACTCCCACTTTCTCACCATACCCCTTGATCTCTTTAGTTGCAAGGGCCACATCCAGCTCCCTCATATCAAATGAACTGGCCCCAACAGCTTTCTATGATAGAGAATTCCACAGGTTCACAACTCTGAGTGAAGAAGTTCTTCCTCATCTCAGTCCTGAATGGCTTACCCCTTATTCTTACAATATGACCCCCAAGTTCTGCACTTCCAACATCAGGGGCATTCTTCCCAAATCTAGCCTGTCCTGTCCCATCAGGATTTTATATATTTCTATGAGATCTCCTCATTCTTCTAAATTCCAGTGAGTACAAGCCCAGTCAATTCAGTCTCTCTTCATACTTCAGTCCTGTCATTCCTGGAATCAGTCTGGTGAAGCTTCACTAGATTCCCTCAATAGCAACAATGTCCTTCCTCAAGGAGACCAATACTGCACATAATACTCATGGTGTGGCCTCACCAAGGCCCTGTATAACTGCTGCAAGATATCTTTACTTCTATCCTCAAATTCTTTTGCTATGAAGGACAGTATGCCATTAGCTTTCCTCACCACCTGCTGTACCTGCATGCCAACCTTCAGCGACTGTTCCACCATGACACTCAGGTCATATTGCACTTTCCTTTTTCCTTAACTGCCATCATTTCAGATGATAATCTTCCTTCCTGTTTTTCCCACCGAAGTGGATAACTTCATATTTCTCCACATTATATTGCATTTGCCAAGTATTTGCCTACTCATCTGGTGTGTCCAAGTCATCCTGCAGCCTCGTAGCTTCCTCCTCACAGCACACATTGCCATCCAGTTAATGTCGTCTGCAAATTTGGAGATACTGCATTCAATTGCAAATCATTCATGTATATTGCGAATAGCTGGGGTCTCAGCACTGAAACCTGCAGTACCCCACTGATCACTGCCTGCCACTCTGAAAAGAACCCATTTATTCCCACTCTGCTTCCTGTCTGCCAACCAGTTCTCTATCCAAGGCAATACATTCCCCCCAATACCATGAGCTTTACTTTTACTCAATAATCTTGTGTGCGACCTTGGCCTTTTGAAATTCCAGATACAAACAGCCACTGGTTCATTCTTGTCCACTCTACTGGTCACATTCTCAAAAAAATTCCAGAATATTTGTCAAATATGATTTCCTTTTAGTGCATCCATGCTGACTTGGACCAATCCTGTCACCGCTTTCCGAATGTTCAGTTATTACATCCTTAATAAGTAACTTCAGCATTTTCCCCACCACCAATGTCAGGCAAACTGGTCTATAATTCCCTGTTTTCTCTCTCCCTCCTTTTTTAAAAAAGTGGGATTACATTAGCTATCCTCTAATTAACTGGAACACTTCCAGAGTCTATAGAATGCTGGAAAATTATCAACGTATCCACTATTTCTAGGACTTCCTTGAGTACTCTGGGATGCAGAGCATTAGACCCTGGGGAATTATGGCTTTAAATCCCAGCAATTTCCCCAATAAAATGTCCTGACTAAAAAGGATTTTCTTCAGTTCCTCCTTCATGCTAGACTCTCCATCCCCCAGTATTTCTGGAAGGTTATTTGTGTTACTTATTTTTCATTACTCCTCTCCAACATCTTTCCACCCTCTTTCTTTCCAATGGAAGGTGGCTGTTGCTATGGCAGGGAAGTAATCACCCATTTTTACATCCCGTAAAAATGAAGGAAAAAGATGGCAAGATTCAGGAAACCTGGATGACAAGGGAGATTGTGAGCTTAGCGAAAAGAGCAGCAGGCATAAATTTCAGGAAATTGAAAACGGATAAGGTTCTTGAGGAATACAAAGGTAGCAGGAAAGAGTTTAAACAGGGACTTAGGAGGGCAAAAACAGCTACTGTTACGCCGCTGTTTAAAAAAGGAAGTAGACAAAAGGCGGGTAACTACAGGCCGGCTAGCTTAACATCCGTAGTTGGGAAAATGTTGGAATCCATCATTAAAGAAGAAATAGCAGGACACCTGGAAAGGAATGGTTCGTTCAAGCAGACGCAGCATGGATTCATTAAGGGGAAGTCGTGTTTGACGAATTTACTGGATTTTTATGAAGGTGTGACTAGTGCGGTAGACAGAAGGGAACTGGTGGATGTGATGTTTTTAGATTTCTAGAAGGCATTCGATGAGATGCCTTACAAAAGGTTGCTGCAGAAGATTAGGGTACACGGAGTTGGGGGTAAAGTGTTAGTGTGGTTTGAGGATTGGTTATCTAACAGGAAGCAGAGAGTTGGAATAAATGGGTGCTTTTCTGGTTGGCAGTTGGTGACTAGTGGCGTGCCGCAGGGATCGGTGCTGGGGCCTCAACTGCTTACCATATACATAGACAATCTGGAGGAGGGAACTGAGTGTCGGGTAACGAAGTTTGCTGATGACACAAAGATGAGTGGGAGAGTGAATTGCGTGGAGGATGCAGAAAGTCTGCAGAGAGATTTTGATAGGCTGAGTGAGTGGGCGAGGATCTGGCAGATGGAGTATAATTATGGCAAATGTGAGGTTATCCACTTTGGAAGAAATAATAGTAAAATGGATTATTATTTAAATGGTGAAAAATTACAACATGCTACTGTGCAGAGGGACCTGGAGGTCCTTGTGCATGAATCGCAAAAACCCAGTCTGCAGGTGCAGCAGGTGATCAAGAAGACGAATGGAATGTTGGCCTTTATAGCGAGGGGGATAGAATATAAAAGCAGGGAGGTCTTGCTGCAACTGTACAAGGCAACTGGAGTACTGTATGCAATTTTGGTCCCCTTATTTGCAAAAAGATATATTGGCCTTGGAGGGAGTACAGAGAAGGTTCACCAGGTTGATATGGAGATGAGGGGGTTAGCTTATGAGGAGAGATTGAGTAGATTGGGCCTGTACTCATTGGAGTTTAGAAGGCTGAGGGGTGATCTTATAGAGACATGTAAGATAATGAAGGGGCTAGATAGGGTAGAGGTAGAGAGATTCTTTTCACTTAGAAAGGAAACCAGAAATAGAGAGCACGGCCTCAAAATAAGGGGGGGGGGGGGGTCAAAACGGTTGAGGAGGAACAACTTCTCTCAGAGGGTAGTGAATCTCAAATTCTCCGCCCATTGAAGTGGTGGAGGCTACCACGTTGAATATGTTTAAGTCATGGGTAGATAAGATTTCTGATCGATAAGGGAATTAAGGGTTATGGGGAGCAGGCGGGTAAGTGGAACTGATCCACCAGATCAGCCATGATCTTACTGAATGGCGGGCCAAGCTCCAGAGGCTAGATGGCCTACTCCTGCTCCTATTTCTTACGTTCTTAAAAACAGGGCCATGAAATGTCCTAGGCAGGTAGGATTAAAGAGAATCCTAAGACTTTTTATGCATATATAAGGAAGAAAAGGGTTGTTAAGGAAAGGGTAGGTCCACTCAAGGACAGTGGAGGGAATTTGCACGTGGACCCAGATAAGATGGGTGAAGTCCTTAACGAGTACTTTGCATCAGTATTCACAAAGGAGAAGGATGTGATGGATGGTGAGTGTAGAAAGGAGGATGTTGACATTCTAGGACACGTTGAGATAAAAAGAGACGAGGTATTGGAGGTTTTGAAAAACATTAAGGTGGACAATCCCCAGGGCCAGATAGACTCTATCCCAGAATAGAGAGTGGCAAGGGAAAGAATTGCTGAGGCCTTGGCCAAAATCTTTGTATCCTCTTTAGCCACAGGTGAGGTACGAGAGGATTGGAGAGTAGCTAACATTGTTCCTGTGTTTATGAAGAGCAGTAGAGACAATCTGAGAAATTACAGGCCGGGGAGCCTCACATCAGTACTGGGGAAATTATTGGAGAAGATTCTTAGAGACAGGATGCCTATTTTCTTCCAGGCTTATTAGCAGTGGGCAGCATGGTTTTGTGGAGAGGAGATCATGTCCCATAAGCTTGGAGTTCTTTGAGGAAGTAACAAGAAAAATTGACCCGAGCAGGGCAGTGAATGTTGCTCACTTAGACTTTAGTAAAGCTTTCGATAAGATACTCATGGCAGGCTGATACAGAAGGTGAAGTCAAATGGGATTCGAGGTGAACTGGTAAGATGGATAAAACTGGCTTGGGCATAGAAAGCAGACAGCAGCAGTGGAAGGGTACTTTTCTAACTGGAGGTAAGTGACAAGCTGTGTTCACAAGGATCAGTGCTGGGGCCTCTGTTGTTTGTAATATACTAAATAAATGTGATTTGGAGGAAAACGTGGGTGGTCTGATTAGTAAATTTGCAGATGATACAAAAATTGGGGGAGTAGTCGATAGTGAGGAGGATTGTTAGAGAATATAGCAGGATATAAATCAGCTGGAAACCTAGGCCAAAAGATGACAGATGGAATTTAACCCAGACAAATGTGAGGTAATGCAATTTGGAAGGTCTACTGCAGAAGGAAAGTATATAGTAAATGGTAGAGCCCTTAGAAATATTAGCAAACTGAGGGACTAGACGTGTAGATCCATAGTTTCTTGAAGGTGGCAACTCAGGTGGAAAAGGTCATTCAAGAAGATATATGGCACGCTGCCTTCATCAGTTGGGGTAGAGTATAGGAATTGGTAAATCACGTTGCAGCTGTATAAGACTTTGGTTAGGCCGCATTTGGAGTACTGTGTACAATTCTGGTCGCCACGTTACCAGAAGATGTTGGTGCATTGGAAAGGGTGCAGAAGAAATTTACTAGGATGTTGCCTGGTTTGGAGGATATGGATTATGAAGAAAAGTTGAATAAACTTGGATTGTTTACATTGGAGTGTTGAAGGATGAGGGGGGACCTGATGGAGATTTACAAGGTTATGACAAGTTTGGACAGAGTGGAAGGGTCCTTTACTTGGGGCCATAGGTTAAGTGCGTGCATGTGCGTGCGTGTGCGTGCGGCAGGAGATGTTTGAAAGAGATGTAAGGGGCAAACTTTTCACAAAGAGGGTGGTGAATGCCTGGAACATGCTGCTGGAGGTGGTGATGGAAGCAGATTCTAAATGACAACATTCAAGAGACATCTGGATAGATATATGAATAGGCAGGGAATAGAGGGATATGGACCACGTTGAGGCAAGGAAATACTAGAGGCACACCTGTGTCAGCACAGACATGGTGGGCTGAAGGGTCTGTTCCTGTGCTGTACTGTTCTTTTTTTGTTCTTTTGAAGCCAATGGCTACAAGCTTCATCTCAAAGGGGCTATGAAGGAAATATGTCCTTCAGTATTCTTCCCCTCACCCAATCATTCATCCCATTAGCCCTAGTCCTTCACAATTCCACTACCGCTCCCAACACCTTTTCACTCCAATATCTACCCTAACTCTTTCTTTCAGAAAGATCCTATATCCCTCCTTTGCTGCACTTCATCCTTCACTTTTCCCCTCCAGGTTTAGAATGTAAGCAGCCTCTGTGTGGCTCCCTCCACACCACCCCGCACTTCATTTCTGTCACATGTTCTTCTAGGTATCCACAGCTTGACTGTATTCACTGAAAGTGATATTGTAAGTCCTTAGTGTGAGAAAACAGGCAGAGAAGCAGCAGCAATGTATGAGAACATACACCTTCAAATAAAACTTAATTGTTTTTAACCCTCCATGCTCCCTAGCGATTTTGCCAATATACAATTTCCTACAAACTTCTGTTCCAAATTTATTTGGCCTTTTCTAAAGGATGCAAAGTCAATAGTAGTAAGGGGATAATCACAATGGGTAGAAATTCAGACACTTGCATTCTAACAGTCAACAAAATAGCTGAGGCAATTGGTTCAAAATTCAATGGATTAGAATTTGCTACCAAAATAACACCAAGTTTAATTTGTGCTCCGTCACCAATGTGTAAATAATGCCCAGTTTAAGGGCATGCCATCACCAATGTGTTTAACATGTACACCGTGTTTAACATGTACACCATTACCAATCTGCAAATAATACCAGTTTAAACTGTATGCCATTACTAATATGTAAATAATGCAGAAATTGGTGGTATGAAACAGATAGCCTGCGAGTTGTGAATCACCTACACACTGTCGCGCAGTTTTGAGATCTTTTGTACAAATTTGGTTTCCAAAAGAGCATGCAACAATAATTGCAGCTGCTAATCAATATTCTGAAATATTTTCTCTAGCTGCTCAGAGAAACAACTGAGCAAAAATTGCTGGAAGCCAAAGGAAAGTCCTCCATGGGTACAGCCAAATACAGATGCACCCTGGGTAATTAGATTCATGGACAAAATCTAAAATCTCACATCAGACTGATCAGAAGATTCAAAAACAGGCTTTTGGGAAGAGTGAAGGGCTTCTCGTTAATTTTATAATGGACCTATTAAAAGTCGTAGAAGACAATTCAATGGGTAAATTTAATCATGTTGTTATACAATTCATTTTGTTTAAACCAAACATTTGAACATTAGAAATTTCAGTCATTGAGGGTAAAGTAGCAATCAAAGTATTTTGACCAATTGCTGGAAACTTGATAGGCAGATTGTGGAATTCCAGGTTCACAAAAGCTAAACAATAACATAATAAAGAAATGAAAGAATTTGCATTAATATGAATGCCATTCACAGCCACCAGACATCCCAAAGTGATTCATAACGGTACAGCAGGCGCAAGTGCAACCAGCATTAAGCATGATTTGGTAGAAAGTACATGCAGCTGCAAGATTTTTTAAAAATAAGACAGGGACCACCTCCACACCCTCCCCCACCCCCATCTTTTCTAACAAACACATTTACAAATATGAAGCCAATTTAGTCAGGAGTTCCACTGAATGCGATGCTTTTAATTTTTAAGGCTAGACATCTCCATGTGCGTGAACCTGTGGCTGAAAATACGACTTTAGTGAAACAAGTTCAGCAAGATCTTTACTTCTAATCTCTCACGTTAATTAATTCACAGAGATAGGTGGTCATTAAAGTATAGCAAAGGCAGAAACCTAACTCACCATTTACCCTCTTCACTGGTTCACCTTCTGTATTTCTCTCTCCTTATCCAGATTACTTCAGAATCCTACGTTAATACGATTAGGTCCGTAACCTTGGAACAGTCGTGTTGCTGTTAACAGCCTCAGGCTGGGTTTTCAGCAGACTTCATGATTCGACATACAAACACCCAGTGAATTTTTATACTAATAGTGGCCATTCGTACTTTCTCAGCTGTACTAAAAAATGCAAGGTATAAAATATCCTTTATAAAAGCCAACCAAAATAATTCAATTCGAAATCAAAGAAACTCCAACCAATGAGAGAGTCACAAATGACTGAAGTTTCAGAAGCGGATTTCAATAAGTGACAATCACCAGGAATAAATTCCATTGAATGTTCCATTTTAGTGCACACTTTCCAAACCTCTGCCGGAATTCAGAGATTAAAAACTAAAGCAAGCACACCACATTAGTAACGACCTTCCCTAACCCACATATAGCAGCCAGCTTGTTGTTCCTGTCTCACCACCATACCCCGAGCTGCATCACTGCTGCTGTCACCAATACAGTCACACCTTCACAGTTTTCCCTTCCCATTAGCTAAGGAGCTGTGTCTGGGACCTTGATGACAGAGAGAGAGAGGGAGCTTATTAAAGTGGCCATTCATTTCTATGTGCCTTATAACAACCAAACCCTCCAACCAATAACGTTCATACAAAAACATTCCCTGAACTACCTGCTGCAGAGAGTCAGATTCATAGTCATTACGGCATAGGAGAAGGCCATTTGACCCATCGAGTCTATGGCACATCTGCACAACAATCCTATCAGTCCCTTTCCCCTACTCCATCTCTGTAGGCCTGAAAATTTATTTCCATCAAGTATCAATCCAATTATCAACTTCATGTTCCCAATTTGTCAGTGAAGCCCCTCAGACTGTAGTGCATGCACATTCCAAAATCAACTTAAATCATTACTCCATGATTTCCAAATCCTTCAAAAACATTCCACCACATTTCTACTTGTTCCAACACTTCACCTGGTGAAGGAGAAGCACGCCGAAAGCTTGTGATTTCAAATAAACCTGTTGGATTATAACCTGGTGTTGTGTGACCTCTCGTCTGTTCCAACACTGAGGTACAGCAGAGTCTGCAGAGGTTAGAGAGGGACCATAGAACCATAGAACATTACAGCACAGAAACAGGCCTTCGAATCAGGAAGCAGACAACAGGTAACACAGCAAGAGTAATTCCATTAACCAGGGTCCAAGCCAGGTTGCAGTTCCTCATGCTAAACAAATCGCGACTCATATAGTGAGCTACTGCCCACAGGAAGATTTTAGTCAGTGTGTGTGACTTTGTGCACAATCATTGGAGAAGGTACAATGTGGGGTAGGGGGAATAAAGCAGACTCTCAGCTTTGTAACAATGCTGCAGTGACCCATCCTGCTCAGTCATATCTCCCAATAAATCGAATCAAATAACCTTAAACTACACAAAGATGTTTAGTTACAAAATTCAAACTCAATTTAAACGAAACATCTTTGAATTGAAGAGGCTGCAAATATTTATACTGCACAATATGTTCCCTTAGCTATTTCATACTTCTGTAATAGCAAATCCTCACTGTTTGATCTTTGAAAAATGTTTAGCAGTTAAATAATGCCAAGGACAAAGCTAAGCTCGAACTGAGTATTGTGTAAAGGGTAATTTTCCATTACTTCGAGTTCTGTTGGGAGATTTGATGTATTACACAGACCATAATACAGAAATAGCTCCTCAGATTTCAGAACCTTTCAAAGGGTTCAATTCAAGTTGGTCCATTTGATCTTGAACAATGATTCACTTTGCCTATTGCAGCAGTCTAGAAGATACCCAGCTCAGCAAAACAATACATCTCATTTGGGTACCCTCCGATCAATTCAACTCCCCTGGCTACCAGTCCTAAGCAACATCTGCCCCATCACATAAGAAGAATATTACAAAAAGTATGTGCCTGGAGAAGGTTTACATCAACCCAAGCTTACCGCTACACAACAACATTACCATCTGCCTCTTGCTTCCCATGCCACCATATATGGCTAAGACCACCTTGCCAAGGAGTAACTGCAGAGGTCCAATAGCAGCAGGAATGGAACCAACATGCCAGCATTAAAAACCACTTCATCATCACTGATCTCTCAGCCCCTCCACCTGTTTTCAACCTGCCATGCCAACATTAGGCACTCTTCAACTGTTCTACACTGGCCAAGGCTTTTTTGCAGCAAATCAGTAGAAGTGGGCTCTTGCAGGGAATCCAGGCTGCATCTGTGATGCCCCCAATCATTGACTCACATCACTGAAGGCTGCCCCTTGACAAAATTCAGCAGAGTGCTCAGACAGCTGCTTTTAGACACAGCAGAAGCTGTTACCTGGCTTGGTGATTACTACACACACAAATTCAAGCTGCTTCCTGACGGAAAAGGCCTTGATGTAACCTCACAACCATCAACATGGGAGCTAGGCACCAGTCTCAAATCCTGATCTGTGCTTCAAATACTCAATTTTCTAATTCAGGGACAAACATGCTACTCATTGAGCCAAATTCTTGCTCAAGGAGCTTGGCAAAAATGAACAGATTTACTCTGTGCAAATAGCCTGGATCATTTCATCTGCACTTTCACATTTTTCTGATCCTCAAAAATCTAAGACTCAAAGTTTTGATATTAGCGGACAAAACATTTGAATTCGTGTTTCAGATATTCCCATTGCCACTAATTTAATGGAGCAAGTAGTTCCAGTAAAAACAATGCAGAGGAATTTAGTCTGAATTTAACTGGGTTTCAATCCCAGTCTGTCAAATTATTTCAAGCCTCTGTTTATTCCAGTCTCTTTTCAAAGATCCAAAGTTTGCTCTTTGCAATTCTGACATGCACCCTATCCTGTCACCAAAGCCTAAAGCTGGATTTAAATTAAACTAGTTCTTAATCAGCTGAACTGGAGTTTTTCATAATCTAAAATCAAACCAAATTCTCAGCACGGAGATGTTTATAGCATCTGTCTTTATACCTCAAAACTATGGAGGCTGCTCATGTTTTCACTCCTTCTTCACTCTTGTTCCTAGCTGCCAACCTCTGAGATATCGAAAAGCTCCAAGTTTACAATTCATTGCAGCCTTGGATTCCTTTGGCAGATCTCAGACACACACACACACTTTACACTGCTCACATTCGGAAACAGTCACTATAAAATATAAGGGAGTTTTGATTAGAACACTTACTGTCTCAATCACAAGTTCATGATAAACACACTCAGACACAAGAGTTTTCCAAATGCTTAAATGTAGAGGAACTGCAAAAGCCGTAAGAGAGCTCAACGATAATTCCGTTTCAAATAGCAAACACATTCCTTGAAAGAATTTGAAACAAATGCAGAAGAGGAAGCTTGCTTTGAGTAACAGCAAGGTAAAATGAGCTGGCAGTGATTCAAGCACTCCCACCCATCACACATTGCTGTTTATATTCCAGACTCACTTAGACTCAGCTTCAAGCTCTGTATGTGGAAAGCCAAATATGAACGGGAGTAAAGTTAACAGGAAACCAAATAGACTTTTACAGACCATAAAACAAAATCACTATCCTACCTTGTTCTACAGCAAAGAAACGACCATGCACAGAAATGGTGCTAATTATTCACAGCCGTGATCACAGAATCACACAATCACAGAACTGTTATGGCACAGAGGATGCCATTTGGCCCACCACGTCTGTATCAGCTCTCTAAACAAGCATTCTCACTTACTGCTGTTCCCCTGCCTTCTCCCCCTTCCCCCACACATTGTTTCTATTTCAATAATCATCTAATGCCCCAATTGAACCTGTTGGTTGACCCAAAAGTTAAAATTCTAAATTGGGGCAAGGCCAATTTTGATGGTATCAGGCAGGAACTTCCAAACATTAATTGGGGAAGTCTACAGGAAGGCAAAGGGATGTCTGGTAAGTGGCAGGCTTTCAAAAGTGTGTTAACCAGAGTTCAGGGTAAACACATTCCTCAGAGTGAAGGACAAGGCTGGCAAAAATAGGGAACCCTGGTTGACTCAGGATATTGAGGCCCTTGTCAAGAAGAAGAAAGAGGTACATAATATGCATAAGCAGCTGGGATCAAGTGAATTCCTTGATGAATATAGGGAGTGTAGGAGTAGAGTTAAGAGAAAAATCAGAAGGGCAAGAAGAGGACAAAGGAGAAATATTTGGCAAAGACGACAAGGAGAATCCAAAGAGCTTGTATAAATACATAAAGGGCAAAAGAGTAACAAGGGAGAGAGTAGGGCCTCTTAAGGATCAACAAGATCATCTATATGCAGGTCCACAAGAGATGGGTGAGATCCTAAATTAATATTTACCATTTATATAGATGATCTGGAGGAGGGAACCGAGTGTAGGGTGTCGAAATTTGCTGATGACACCAAGATTGGGGGAAAGGCAAATTGTGCGGAGGGTGTGGAGAGTCTGCAGAAGGATCTAGATAGGCTGGGCGAATGGGCCAGGAAATGGCAAATGGAATTTAATGTTGGCAAGTGTGAGGTGGTCCACTTTGGTAGGAAGAATGGTAGGAAGGACTATTACTTACGTGGCGAAAAACTGCAGCAGGCGACGGTGCAGAGGGACCTCGGGGTCCTTGTGCATGAGTCGCAAAAACCCAGCCTGCAGGTGCAGCAGGTGGTCAGGAAGGCGAATGGGATGCTGGCCTTCATAGCGAGGGGGATTGAATATAAAAGTAGGGAGGTCTTGCTGCAGCTGTATAGGGCATTGGTGAGGCCGCAGCTGGAGTACTGTGTGCAGTTTTGGGCGCCGCACCTGCGCAAGGATATTTTGGCCTTGGAGGGAGTGCAGAGGAGGTTTACTAGGCTGATACCGGAGTTGAGGGGGTTGAGCTATGAGGAGAGGCTGAATAAACTAGGCTTGTACTCGTTAGAGTTTAGAAGAATGAGGGGAGATCTCATTGAGACGTATAAGATGATGAATGGGATGGATAGGATAGAGGTGGAGAGACTCTTCCCGCTCAAAAAAGACAGTAGGACTAGGGGGCACAGCCTCAAGATAAAGGGGGGGCGGTTTAGAACGGAGTTGAGGAGGAACTTCTTCACTCAAAGGGTGGTGAATATCTGGAATTCTCTGCCCGTTGAAGTGGTGGAGGCTGCCTCGCTAAATATTTTTAAGAAGCGGGTTGATGGGTTTTTGATAAGAGAGGGGATTAAGGGTTATGGGGAGAGGGCGGGAAAGTGGAACTGAGCCACGACAGATCAGCCATGATCTTATTGAATGGCGGGGCAGGCTCGAAGGGCCAGATGGCCTACTCCTGCTCCTATTTCTTATGTTCTTATGTTCTTATATTTCTCACCAGTATTTACTCTTGAGGAAAGCATGGATGTTAGGGAACTTGGGGAAATAAACAGTGATGTCTCGAGGAGTGTACATATTACAAAGTTGGTGATGCTGGAAGTCTTAAAGTGCATCAAGGTAGATAAATCCCCAGGACCTGATGAAGTGTATCGCAGGACGCTGTGGGAGGCTAGAGAGGAAATTGCGGGTCCACTAGCCGAGATATTTGAATCATCAATTGTCCCAGTGAGGTGCCTGAAGATTGGAGACTGGCAAATGTTGTGCCTTTGTTTAAAAAGGACTGCAGGGAAAAGCCTGGGATCTGCAGGCCAGTGAGCTTCACATCTGCGATGGATAAATTGTTGGAAGGTATTTTGAGAGACAGGATATACAGGCATTTAGAGATGCAAGGACTGATTAGGGACAATCAGCATGACTTTGAGAGTGGAAAATCATGTCTCACAAATTTGATTGAGTTTTTTTGAACGTGTAACCAAGAAGGCAGATGAGGACAGCGCAGTTGATGTTGTCCACATGGACTTTAGCAAGGTCTTTGAAAAGGTTTTGCATGGTGGGCTGTTGCATAAGGTTAAATCTCACAGGATCCAGGGTGAGGTGTCTAAATGGATACAAAATTGGCTTCTTCACAGAAGCCAGAGGGTGGTTGTAGAGAATTGTTTTTCAAACTGGAGGCCTATGACCAGCAGTACGCCTCAGGGATCAGTGTTGAATCCACTGTTATTCATCATTTATATTAATGATTTGGATGAGAACATAACAGGCATGCTTAGTAAGTTTGCAGGTGACACTAAGATTGGTGGCACAGTGGACAGTGAAGAAAGTTATCTCCAACTGCAACGGGATCTTGATCAATTGACAAATGGCAGATGGAGTTTAATTCAGACAAATGCAAGGTGATGCATTTTGATAAATTGAACCAGGGCAGGACATACTCAGTTAATGATACAGCGCTGGGGAGAGTTACAGAACAAAGAGGTTGAAGGATACATGTTCATAGCTCCTTGAAAGTGGAGTCACATGTGGACAGTGGTGAAGAAGCATTTGGCACGCTTGGTTTCATCAGCCAGAACACTGAATACAGGAGTTGGAATGTCTTGTTGAAGTTGTACAAGGCATTGGTACAGCCACACTTGGAATACTGTGTGCAATTCTGGTCACCCTATTATAGAAAGGATATTATTAAACTAGAAAGGGTGCAGAAAAGATTTACTGGGATGCTACCAGGACTTGATGGATTGAGTTATAAGGAGATGCTGGATAGACTGGGACTTTTTTCTCTGGAACACAGAAGGTTGAGGGGTGATCTTATAGAGGTCTATAAAATAGAGGGGCACAGATCAACTAGATAGTCAATATCTTTTCCCAAAGGTAGGGGAGTCTAAAACTAGAGGGCATAGGTTTAAGGAGAGAGGGGAGAGATACAAAAATGTCCAGAGGGGTGATTTTTTCCACACACAGGGTGGCAAGTGTCTGGAACAAGCTGCCAGAGGTAGTAGTAGAGGAGAGTACAGTTTTGTTTTTTAAAAAGCATTTAGATAGTTACATGGGTACAATGGGTATAGAGGGATATGGGCCAAATGTGGGCAATTGGGATTAGCTTAGGGGTTTTTAAAAAAAGGTGGTATGGACAAGTTGGACTGAAGGACCTGTTTCCATGCTGTAAACCTCTATGACTCTACATTCACCACAGTTCCAGGCAAAACATTCCAGACCTGAAACCACTTGCTGTGTGAAAAAGTTTTTTCTTCACATCAAATTTGCTTCTTTTGCAAATCAAATTTGTGTTCTCTCCACCTTGATCCTTTTACAAATGGGAACAGTTTATTCCTGTCTACTCTGTCCAAACCCCTCAATTTTGAGCATCTCCATCAAATCTCCTCTTAACCTTCTCTCCATGGGGAATGGTCCTAACTTCTCCGATCTATCCTAATAGCTGAGAACCCTGGAACCATTCTTGTAAACCTCTTCTGCACTCTCTCCAATGTGTTCACATCCTTCATACAGTGTGGCGCCCAGAACTGTACACAACATTCCAGCTGAGGTCTAACTAGTGTCTTGTATAAGTAGCATAAACTCCTTGCTCTTGTACTTTATGCCCCTTTTAATAAAGCCCAGAATGCATGCTTTAACTGCTCTACCTGTCCTGCCACCTTCAACAATCTATGCACATATACACCCAACCCGCCCCCCCCACCCCCCACCGCTCCTGCAACCCTCCTTTAAGAATTTCACCCCTTATTTTACATTGTCTCTCCATGTTCTTCTACCAAAATACAGCACCTCACTCATGACAAGCGTAGACAGAGGTTTTCTCTGTCAAGAAGAGCATAACTAAAGGCTGGCAATATAAGATAATCAGCAAGAAATCAAATAGGAATTCGGAAGAAATTTCTTTCTTCAGAATCAATGAGAACGTGGAACCTACTACCACAAGGAATGGTTGACATGAATAGTGTTTAAGGGAGAGTTAGACAAGCAAAAGAAGAGGGGAATAGAGGGTTAGGATGATAGGTTAGAAGAAGACAGATAGGATGAAGCTCAAGGGAGCAAAGCAACAGCAAAGGCTGGGTGGGGCAAACAGTCTGTTTGTTGGATATCCTATTTAATGTACCTAGCTCCGTGATTCTACTTATAAAGTGCAGCTTTGCACTGTGTACACACAGTGTGACTATAACTTACCTATATCTGTGTACCGTGGAGCTAACAAAATAAAGTAACTAAATGATTCAAGTCAATTGAGCAATAGCTGATACTAAGCGGATTCTTTCTGCAAGGCTAGATGCAGTCCCTCACTCGGAATATGGGAAGCAGGAGTAGGCCATTCAGCCTGCTTATACCTGCTCCACCATTCAAGTAGAACATGGCTGGTCTTTAAACTCCATTTTCCCATGGTATTCGCATATCTCTTAATATCTTCAATATCTAGAAATCCATCCATTTCTGTCCGGAGGCCGAATGGCCTAATTCCACTCCTACGTCCTATGCCTTGAAAATACTCTCTGACTGAGTCTCCATAGCCCCCTTTGGGAGAGAATTCCAAAGATTTATCACCCTCTAAATGAAGATATTTCCTCCTCATCAGAGCTCTAAATGGCCTCCCCTTATTCTGAGACAGTGTGCCCCAGTTCACCATCTACAAACCCCTACCCCAGTCAGGAGAAACCTCTTTCCTGCATCTACCCTGTCAAGGCCTGTTAGAATTTTTATGTTTCAGTGAGATCATCTTATTCTTCTAAGCTCTAGTGACTATTAGCCCAGCTTCCTCAATATCTCCTCATAGAACTATCCTGCCATCTCAGGGATCAGTCTGGTGAACCTCTGCAGCTGCAGCATAATCTCCATCTCTCTAGCAATGAAGGACAAAATTCCATTTGCCTTCTTAATTACCTGCTGCACCTGCAAACCAATTTGTGAGATTCAAGCACAAGGACACCCAGATCCCTCTACAGCATGCTGCAATTTTTTTACCATTTAAATAATAGTCCAGTTTGCTGCTATTCTTACCAAAATGGATGACCTCATATTTACCAACATGGTACTCCATCTATCAGACCCCTGTCCACTCCACATGGTGGCACAATGGTTAGCACTGCTGCCTCACAGCCCCAGGGACTGGGATTCGATTCCCGGCACTGTCTATGTGGTGGTTGCACATTCTCCCCACGTTTGCGTGGGTTTCCTCCGGGTGCTCCGGTTTCCCCCACAGTCCAAAGGTATGCAGATTAGGTTGATTGGCTATGATAAATCGTCCCTTACTGTCCCTGGATGCGTACATTAGAGGGATTAGCAGGGCAAATATGTGGGGTTGTGGGGATGGGGCCTGCATGGGATTGTTGTCGGTGCAGACTCAGCAGGCCGTCTGGCTTTCTTCTGCACTGTAGGGATTCTATGACACTTAAACTATCTATATCCCTTTGCTGACTTTCAGACTATTCAGTTAATAGAACAAAAACAATACAGCACAGGAAACAGGCCCTTCAGCCCTCCAAGCCTGCGCCGCTCATGCTTCCAACTAGACTATTCATTTGTATCCCTCCATTCCCAGTCAGTTCATGGTAGGGCGCGGGGGAGAGTTACAGAACAAAGAGATCTAGGGATACATGTTCATAGTTCCTTGAGAGTGGAGTCACAGGTGGGCAGAGTGGTGAAGAAAGCATTCGGCATGCTTGGTTTCATAGGTCAGAACACTGAATACAGGAGTAGGGATGTCTTGTTAAAGTTGTACAAAACATTGATAAGGCCACATTTGTGCAATTCTGGTCACCCTATTATAGAAATGATATTGTTAAACTAGAAAGCGGACAGCAAAGATTTACTAGGATGCTACCAGGACTTGATGGATTGAATTAAAAGGAGAGGCTGAATAGACTGGGACTTTTTTCTTTGGAACATAGGAGGCTGAGGGATGACCTTATAATGGTCTAATAAATAACAATAAGGTAGATAATCAATATCTTTTCCCAAAGGTGGGAGAGTCTAAAACTAGAGGGCATAGGTTTAAGGCGAGAGGGGAGAGATACAGAAGTGTCCAGAGGGGCAATTTTTTCTCACGAGGGTGATAAGTGTCTCAAACAAGCTGCCAGAGATAGTAGTAGAGGCAGGTACAATTTTATCTTTTAAAAAGCATTTAGATAGTTACATGGGTACGATAGGTGGAGAGGGATATGGGCCAAATGTGGACCATTGGGATTAGCTTAGGGGTTTATATAAAAAAAGGGCGGCATGGACAAGGTGGGCTGAAGGGCCTGTTTCCATGCTGTAACTCTCTATGACTCCATAACTCTATCCTCTGCACACTTTTCTCTATCACTGATCTTAGTGTTATCTGTGAATTTTGATACACGACAGTTGGTCCCCAACTCCAAATAACACTGTCCGCCAATACTACGTTTTACATATTTATAGAAACCTGTTGCTACCTGTTTTTATATTCTGAGCTAGAATACTCTCACAATCTCGCTTACTTTTCTTTATAGCTTTTGTTGTGGTTTCCTGTTGACCTTTAAAGGTTTCCCAATCCTCTAGTTTCCCACAAGTCTTTGCCACTTTGTATGCATTTTCTTTCAATTTGATACACTCCTTTATTTCCTGAGATATCCATGGCGAATTATCTCTTTCTACAATCCTTCCTTATCACTGGTATATATTTTTGCCCCCATTTATTCTTTGGGCCTGTTTTTCGAGAGGTGGGGGAGTTGTAGCTGTTGGTAATGATTCTACTTTCTCCATTTACACCTCTCCTCAGACATCTCTAGTTCCTTTGCTTGCTTCAGTATCACCACCTTTGGGTTGCACCATCACCCCATTTCTCCAACTTTTTATTCTTTCCGCCCCTTTCACCTTCTCTGCCTCTGCTGTTGCTCAAAACCCATTCCCATCTCTAACCATTTCCTGTTTTAAGGATTCAAACTGAATGTTAGTGTCTATTTCTTGCTCCAGAACTTCCAGCAGTTTCTGAGCTCAGAATTCCTCTCTACGACTTGCTGCGTAATAAAGTGCTTTGATGATTCAGATGGAAAGTCACTACCTTTGACCAAATTATAATAGCACTCCTACCACAACCCAGGCTGTTGGCCTATTTCAACTGACATCATGGAGTGACCAGACCCTGATTTAGGATTTGTCTGTTTAGATCATTGTTCAGAGACCCCTGTGGGGCCAGCTAATATTTTCAATGGCCGGATTAACCTGAAAATGCATGCCTAGGTCAAGACTTAAAAGGCACTTTATAGGCGTTGGCCATCACAACCAAGAGATCCAGAGTTTTCAGAAAGGGCTGGAAGGAAACAGAAGTGGGGTGGGGGTGGGGGAGTTATTAATGAGGATATTGCAAACAGCAGGATGTACTCTGTGACATACTCTCCTGCCAGTTACATCACATCTCACCACAATGAGAATCAACATGGATTTACATCACTCACTCGTCACTTGATCCAGTTTATCAGGTGTTCAGCAGCAGCCCCCTTTCCCATCTCTCACACATTCCAACCCAGCTGCTCCTTCAATGTGGATTAATCAACCAGCAAGTGTTTAATCAGCCTCACGTGCGTTTGCTTTTACATAGTGGCCACACATTGCTCAATGACTGTGTAAGCCTGTGACGTTCACAGATTACAGATCCAAGCTCCCAGTGATTTGCACTGAACCGTTTTATTACACAAGCCCAACAGCAACCCTCCAGATAAAAGCTGAATACCAGTGCCTGTCCTTGACGGATAAATATTAGTCAGGTACCTAATCCAACTATTGATTGAAGCATGGATCGCACCAGGTTAGACATCGTCAGCCTGAAGAACAGAATGTTACCCTTGGCTGTAAATAAAGTCCCTCAAACATGTTTTAACTCCAAGAATAGCTGGTTAGTTGTTCAGAAAGCAGGTATAAACTAGTAAAGCTATCCTTGGTCTCAACATATTGGGAGGCAAGGGATGAGATTGTGGAGCCTTTAGCTTTGATCTTTGGGTCCTCACTGTCCACGAGGATTGTGCCAGAGGACTGAAGAGTGGCGAATGTTGTTCCTCTCTTCAAGAAAGGAAATAGGAATGATCCTGGTAATTATAGGCCAGTTAGTCTTACTTCAGTGGTTAGTAAGTTAATGGAAAGGGTCCTGAGAGGTAGGATTTATGACCATTTGGAAAGATGCAGTTTAATCCGGGATAGTCAGCATGGTTTTGTGAGGGGTAAGTCCTCACAAATTTGATTGAATTCTTTGAGGAGGTAACTAAATGTGTAGACGAAGGTCGAGCAGTTGATGTTGTATACATGGATTTTAGTAAGGCATTTGATAAGGTTCCCCATGGTAGGCTCATGAAGAAGATAAGGTGGTGTGGGATAGAAGGAAATTTGTCCGATTGGGTAAGTAACTGACTGTCTCATAGAAGACAGAGGGTGGTGGTGGAAGGAAAATTTTCAGACTGGAGGCCAGTTACCAGTGGTGTACCAAAGGTCAGTGCTGGGTCCTCTGCTATTTGTGATTTTTATCAATGACTTGGAAGAGGGGGCTGAAGGGTGGGTTAGCAAATTTGCTAATGACACTAAGATTGGTGGAGTAGTGGGTGAGGTGGAGGGCTCTTGCAAAGAGACATTGATAGGATGCAGAGCTGGGCCGAAAAGTGGCAGATGGAGTTTAACACTGATAAGTGCGAGGTGATTGTTTTTGGTAGGACAAACTTGAATGCGGATTACAGGGTCAATGGCAGGGTTCTGAGGAACGTGGAGGAACAGAGAGATCTTGGGGTTCATATCCACAGATCTCTGAAGGTTGCCACTCAAGTGGATAGAACCGTGAAGAAGGCTTATAGTGTGTTAGCGTTTATTAGCAGGGTGTTTGAGTTTAAGAGCTGTGGGGTTATGCTGCAACTACACCAGACGTTGGTGAGATCACATTTGGAATATTGTGTTCAGTTCTGGTCACCTCACTATAAGGAGGATGTGGAAGCATTGAAGAGAGTGCAGAGGAGATTTACCAGGATGCTGCCTAGTTTGAAGGGTAGGTCTTTAATGCTGCAACTTTGTAAGACCCTTGTCAGACCCCACTTGGAGTACTGTGCGCAGTTCTGGTCGCCTCACTACAAGAAGGACGTGGAAACTATTGAGAGGGTGCAGAGGAGATTTACAAGGACGTTGTCTGGATTGGGAGGCATGCCTTATGAGGATAGGTTGAGGGAGCTAGGTCTCTTCTCCTTGGAGAGACGGAGGTTGAGAGGTGACCTGATAGAGGTTTATAAGATGTTGAGAGGTATAGAAAAGGGTGGATTCTCAGTGGCTATTTCCCAGGACTACGAGAGGACAAAGGTTTAAGGTGCTGGGGAGCAGGTACAGAGGAGTTGTCAGAGGTAAGTTTTTCACTCAGAGGGTGGTGAGTGAGTGGAATCGGCTGCCGTTGATGGTGGTAGAGGCAAACTCGCTGGAGTCTTAAGAGACTTCTGGATAAGTACATGGGATTTAATGGGATTGACAGTTGTAGATAGGCCTGGTAGGTATGGATATGATCGGCACAACTTGTGGGCCGAAGGGCCTGTTTGTGCTGTAGTGTTCTATGTTTATAAGATGATGAGGGGGATAGATAGAGTGGATGTGCAGAGACTATTTCCTCGGGTGGATGTAGCTGTTACTAGGGAGAGTAACTATAAGGTTCATGGTGGGAGATATAGGAGGGATGTCTGAGGTAGATTCTTCACTCAGACAGTGGTTGGGGTGTGGAATACACTGCTTGCTGTGATAGTGGAGTCGGACACTTTAGGAACTTTCAAGCAGTTATTGGATAGGCACATGGAGCACACCAGAATTATTGGGAGTGGGATAGCTTGATCTTGGGTTTGGACACAGCTCGGCACAACATTGAGGGCAGAAGGGCCTGTACTGTGCTGTACTGTTCTATATGTGGATTCTCCTCCCCCCTTACAGTTTCTGCACATGATCCAATTCCTTCCCTTTTCAGGTAATTTAGATACCAAATTCACTTCTATTCAGATTGTTATCGAGAAAACTGCACTGTACCTTCATGAGATTGGATGACAGCTGCTCATGGTTAAAGTGTCAGGCAAATATACACACTCCAATGCAATGCCTGTCAGATCTGCTGACATTAGCTTCTTGTTAAATACAGCCACAAATCAGTGATCTAAATAAGTGAGCATGGAAAGACTAAAGCTGCAGCTGGGGAAATAACAGGAACTAATCCAAGGTAATGAAAGATTTGTACAGTTGTTCAGGGCTCTCAGACTGCTAGAAATGCAGAAATCAGTTGGAGTTGAAAAGAGACACAGGATGTTCTGTTCCGAGGCACCAACAGACAGCAGGCAGTTATGAAGACCATATCCCTGGAGAGATCATCCTGTGCCTCCCGCCCAGTCATGTCCCAGGATAGGCCCTCATTCACCTCAAATCAGCCCTTACACTCAACATGGTTCACTCAAGTCACAAGTTATGGATCCCACTCCACAGACAGTATGAAGGGAGTGCCGCACTACTGGATTTCTGATGAGACATTAAATGAAAGCTATGCCTAGCCCCTCAGGTGGACATTAAAGTTCCCAAAGCATTAATGTGAAGAGGAACAGACGTTAACCCTTGTTTCCGGGAAACCATTAATCACTCACTCGCCATAAAGAGATTATCAAGCAATCATAGAATTATAGAACCCTACAGCGCAGGAGGCCATTCGGTCCATTGAGTCTGCACTGACAACAATCCCACCCAGGCCCTATCCCCATAACCCCATGCACTTACCTTTGTTAGTCCCCCGACACTAAAGGACAATTTAGCATGGCCAATTCACCTAATCTGCAATCTTTGGACTGTGGGAGCTGCTGCATTTTTGACATCACGCTTTAAAAATACATCATTGGCTGCAAGGTGTTTTACAAGAATGTCTGGGTGCCATGGAAGGCCCTGTAAAAACGCAAGTCTAATTTCAGAAAAGGACGGGTGCTTTCATGTGTCTTTTTTCTCTCAAACAGAAAACAGATCATTGGTATTTTGAAAGAAATCCTGTGTCTGCAGGGTGGGAGAAAGAGGGATGAAAGGGTTTTAGTTGTGGGAGAACAGCTCATTCCTGCATCTGATAGGGCGGCACAGTGACAAGCACTGCTGCTTCACAGCAACATGGACCCAGGTTCGATTCCTGGCTTGGGTCACTATATGTGTGGAGTCTGCATGTTCTCCCCCTGTCTGTGTGGGTTTCCTCCCGCAGTCCAAATATGTGCAGGTTAGGTGTACTGGCCATGCTAAATTCCCCTTAATTTCAAAGGGATTAGCTAGGGTAAATGCATGGGGTTGTGGGAATGATGGGATTGTGGTCAGTGGAGACTCGATGGGCCAAATGGCCTCCTTCTGCACCGTAGGGTTCTATGATTGCTAACCTCAGTATCATGAGCAGCACCTTGTTCAACAGGGCTACTCCCTGGATTAAAACAATTACTTTAGTGTTTGAACACTTTGCCCCAGAGGGGATATGTCACAAATACTGCCCTAATTAACAAGCACCCCTAATTCCTACTATCACACATCTATTGTTATGAGTCTGGTTTGGCCTTTATAGTTGAAACCTGCTGCTCCCTGTTAGTCAGTGCAGGCTGCAGCAGCTAAGCGACACACGCTGCAGCAGTTACGCCTTTGATCCAACAGCAGGGTGCTTGTAAAAGCAGTTTCTTCCACAGATTAGTAATTGTTGCTTAGGAACAGAATTGCTATATTTGAATAATCTGTTAGCTAATTTTCATTAGTACGCAGCTTCGGACTGACAGGATCAGCAGACGCTAACACACATCGATAATGAATAATGGCATTTGATACAATAAATTTCAAGAATTGGTTTTTATTTCAGACCACTCGGTTTTCAGATCACATTTAACCTGTGGTCCACCAGGGCCACAAAAATAAATTCTGATTCTTCACCACATCGATAAATAAAGAAAAATTAATTTTCTTTTTAACTGTAACAGCTAACTGTCCCTTTAAGAGAACAAACTGCCATAAGTCATTCAATATAATCAGGTCTGAGATTGCGCTGAATTTTTAAGTAAGTTGTAATTATAACTTTTTTCTATAGAACCTTTCATTCAAGAGTTTAAATCTCAACCAAGAACTAAATGAAAGTCTGTTAACATCTTATTGCTGCTGGGAACATTTTGCAGTTCCTAAAATGGACAAGATCTCACCTAATATTAGCCACATGTGGTTTATGTCAGAGAGATTCCATGAAGTCCGAGCCAGCTAGATATGCATAATACATCAAAATTAATTTGAAAATTGACAGTGTAATCTAATCGAACAATTTGCTAGATGAAAGAGACTAAAGCTGTTAACTGGGATAATCTCATCAAGAGCAGATATAAACAACAATAATATTCCTTTTGAATGTGGCAATATAACCAGAATCCCTGGGCTCAATGACTGGTTGCAATTCATTCCAAAAATGTATAAAATCATTGGATATTTGACGCAGAACCAGACCTTTCAGCCCACCTGCTCCATGCTATCCCTCAGTGACTTTCTTGCATGCCACAATTATCTATTCAATGCTAAACACAACACAAATTATGGTGAAAATATCTTTACAATCACTAGTGATTGTCACATTGGTGATGATATGAGTGGCGTATCTGTGCTGTCCATTAAGTTGGTGTTCTAGTGTACACACCATGCAGAGATCCAGCAAATATCAGCTCATTGCATACAACATTACAATGAACAGGCCCTTCAGCCCACCTAGCCTGCACCGATACATGACGCCGCTCTAAACCAAAGATCTTTTCGTCTATGTGGTCCGTATCCCTCTATTCCCAGCCTATTACTGTATCTGTCGCCATGCCTTTTAAATATTGTTACTGTATCTGCTTCTACCACCTTGTCTGGTTGCGCATCCCAGGCACTTACCACCCTCTGTAAAAAAAATTGCTCCCCGCATCTCCTTTAAACTTTCCCCCTTTTATCTTAAACCTATGTCCCCTTGACATTTCTAGCCTGGGAAAAAGACGCTGACTACCTATTCTACCCATGTCTCTCAGTGTTGTAAACTTCTACAGGTCATCCCTCAGCCCAGCCTTCAAGTGAAAAGCAATATCATTCAGCATTTCAATGGAATAGGTAAATCAATGGGAGGTATACACAGCTTGAACTCAGCAATTTTGGTACGAGTCAAGATTTCAACAAAGACACTCAAAAGGTTCCTAAACAAAAGCAACCACCCTGTGAAATAACAAAGAAAAGCTTTAATTTATACTTTTATAAAGTACAAGGATGGACTTAACTTCTACAGCACAAGAGTCAAGGTGATCACGTCAAACAGCAAGTGCAAAAATACTGGACTCCCCTCATCCAGCTTCTTCCCACTCATATCCAGGATTCTTCTGGTGTCCTTTGCCACTTAAGTTTCCAGCTTCCAGCTCCAAATCATCCCTATATCACAACAAATTCCAGTACCCTAAAACCTCCATCCACCCTGTCAGGGCAGCGAGACAGCTCTCTGCTGCTTCCATGTTCAGAGGGCCAACATGTCTTTAACACCAGCTCCCTCCCCTGCCCAGGTGGACTTGTCCTCATTTTGAACAACTTCTCCTTTGACGCCACTTACTTCCTTCAAACAATAGTTGCTGCTATGGGAACCTCTATGGTCCCAGCTAACCTACGACGTTTTGTTCAGTCGTACTCAGGTCCTCTCCCTCTCCTCTTTTCCCAGTATACAAATGACTGTATCAATGCTGCTCTTGCCATTCTTTTTGGCTGAACTAAGTTAAACAAAGCTAGGAGAGCAGTCCCTTCCTTAGAGACAGGACAACCCCAAACAGCAACAAAGCAGGAATGAGACATTAAACCAAAACATGGTGAAAAGAATCAACAGCACATTCCAGTCCCTGTGCTTCCAATGGGCATGGTAGACCTCAATGGTGCCCATGGACATCATGCGCTCCCACTCCAGAGGCACCCGGCCGCAAATATAGCCACAATAAAGGAGCAGACAGTCAGGTCGGACGATCCCCTCGAGCATCCACTGCCTGGACCTGTTGACAACAGGTTTGGACAGGTCCAGGAGCAGGTTCACGAGGAGATCCTCCTTCCCCACCCCCCCTGCATGCCGAGTGCCCATAGATCAGGAGCGAGGGGCTGAAGTGCAAACATGAATAAAAGGTTTTTCAAATTACAAAAAAATGGAGTGCAGCCTAAGTCAATTAAAATGTACAGTCAACAGACTGCACAAGACTGCAAAAAAGGACAGGTTTCTCGGGAGCCCATGAACCGGTGTTATCTGCATTGTATGGGACTGCTGGGTGAGGGGGTCTCGGTTTGGGGTCAGTGGGAAATTCCTACCAAGCAGGCGTGCACTCAGATGGAAGTCCACCACACAGCAGCCCCATGAGACTATGTGGGATGTCGGATCCAAGCGCGACCATCTTGAGGTCATGGATGGCACTGGTCACAAGCCTTGACATGAACTAGAAAATTTCACCAATTTTGCTTCTATTTTCACCCTTTATCTTCACACAACCTCCAATTCTCCCTCCCTTGACTTCTCTGCTTCTAGGGAAAGCCTGCTGGCCAATATTGACTGGAAGCTCACTGAGCCAGAGTAACCCAGAAAACACTTTTTCTACCCCTATCTTATTGCTGTTCTTCCAGCTTCCCTGCCTCATTATGTTTATTGGGACAATACCACCTTGCATATCAGTTTATCTGATACATTTGCTTTTTTCCAGAACCAAGGAATCCCGTCCACCGTAGCTAACAGAATCTTTACCATGTGCATCCCATTTCAAACATTTTGGAATTTGCCCCCTCATGCCTTCCCAGAGCCACATTAGGGTTCCTCTTGTCCTTACCTTCCATCCCTGCAGTCTCCACATTCAATGGACCATTTGCTGCTTCTTCTCCTACCTCGAAATTCATTTTCCAGTCTCCCCACAGAATTCTTTAGGCTTTAGTCTCCCATGATCCCCTGGCCATTCTTCATTCCATTCCCAAAACTACAACATCATTCTACAACATTTTCTATTTTAATTCCTCCATATCTACACCTATCCAGGGCCTCAAATACTCCCTCCAGATGAGTTAGCATATTACTTTCTATCAATTAACAAGACTGCATTTGCTGCTCACAATGCAGCCTCCCCTACACTAGGTAGACTAAATCCAGATTGGTTGATCATTTTGCAGAATACCTCCATCCAATCTGCAAGTGTGACTGAGTCTGGGGACAATACAATTGTTAATTTAAATACCCCAACTCTCGCTCTGATCTCAGCATCCAATGCTGTTCTACTGAAACTCAAGGGGTATTCACCTGTCCATTAGCCTTTTATAGCATTCTGGACTCATCACTGAATTAACTATTTTATATCATAATCACTCCTGCCATTATTCAGAGGACAGCAGTTAATAACGATTCTGCTTTTGCCATTTTCTGATTCTCCAAGACCTATTGTTTCCTCTACCTTACACCATCATCCCTTTTGTCATTTAACCCCTTCACTCTTTCACACCATTGCATTTTCTTTACTTTTACAAAAATGAATAGAAGCTGAAAATTGAGGTGACGTTTGGCTGGTTTGCTCATTTAACCAACTGAGTTAATTACATTCTCCATTTAAGTGCAGAGAGTCAGCTTGTTCCTGTAACAAAGTGTTCAGAATTTATTAACACAAAGGTTAATTTGAAATTCTGAATGTTGCAAAATGATGGCAGCACCAGAATATTTTAATAATTAAACCATCTTTACTCTAAACAAAGACAAACATTAATTTCAGCCAGTGGTGGCTGGCACTAATGGGGGAACAAATTGATCTTTTGGTTCAAAGGGTTGGCCAGTAGATTGGGTAAGCTGGAATAACTCACAAGCACAACAGAGAGAGGGGGCAGGTCAATGACTCTCATCCACTTTGTTTTTCTAGCGTTGAACCTTCAAACCTGCTCATGCTCCCAAGTAGTGTTCCTGATGAGGAACAGGGTAAACATTGCTCTTTCAGATCATTGAAAGGCTATAGGTTATAGCTAGAGATTTTGAGGAGGGCGGGGGGGGGGTCAAACCAGACAGATCAAAAAGACACAGTCTTCCTGAGAAAGGCATTCATCACCAACACAAAGACTAGCTCCCAATCTGTACTTGTGGCAAATCTCTTCCACCTGATAGCAGGAAATAGTTGTTATTTCAAATAACTGCGACATCATCAGCATTACAATAATCGTTAAGATTTTCTTAAAAGTAGAATATCAAGTTGTAAATATCAAGGGTTACAAATACAATGTTGGAGTCAAGCAAAATTTTAAAATATCAGAGGAAATGTCTTCAGTTCACAAGCTGACCTCACTTGTTGAAAGATTTATCATAGGCTTCCTTCTCTGGAGCATAGGAGGCTTAGGGATGATTTATAGGCATCTATAAAATAATGAGCAACATAGATAAGGTAAATAGTTAATATTTTTTCCCAAAGGTGGGCGAGTCTAAAACTAGAGGGCACAGGTTTAAGGTGAGAGGGGAGAGATACAAAAGGGTCCAGAGGGGCAATTTTTTTTCCCCCACACGGAACGTAGTGAGTTCTGGAACAAGCTGGCAGAGGTAGTAGTAGAGACAGGTACAATTTTGTCTTTTAAAAGCATTTAAACAGTTACATAGATAAGTTGGGTATAGAGGGATGTGGGCAATTGGGACTAGCTTTGTAGTTTAAAAAAAAGAGGCAGCATAGACAAGTTGGATCAAAGGGCCTGTTTCCATGCTATAAGCCAATCCCTCCCTGCTATCCAAGACACGTCTATTCATAATAAATCAATCCCAACACCTCAATCCTCTGACCATACAACAGCCTAGAACATTTCACATTAGCAAACCATTAGTCTATGTCTTGTAAATAAATCACCCAAATCCACATATTTGATTATGAAACACAAGGAAGAATGCTGGCTTTGTCATTTCACAGATAACAGGAGCTTACACAGGCTATTGATTAAGGAGGGATTGATTAAGGGCAAAATAAAGTATGAGAATAAGCTTGCGGGGAACACAAAAACTGACTGTAAACGTTTCTATAGGTATATGAAGAGAACAAAATTGGGAAAGAGAAACGTAGATCCTTATACTCAGAAACAGGGGAATTTATAATGGGGAGCAAAGAAATGGCTGACCAACTAAACATATACTTTGGATCTCTCTTCCCAAAGGAGGGCCCAAACAACATACCAGGAATTTTGGGGAATACAGGGTTTAGTGAGAGGGAGGAACTGAAGGAAAACTGCAGAGAAGGAAAATAGTAGAGAAATGATGTTGGGGAAATTGATGGGACTGAAGGCTGATAAATCCCCAGGGCCTGATAATCTACATCCCAGAGTACTGAAGGAAGAGGCCCTAGAAATAGTGGATGTATTGGTGGTCATCTTACAAGATTCTATAGACTCTGGAACAGTTCCTGCTGATTGGAGGCTGGCTAATGTAACCCCACTATTTAAAAAGGCAGGGAAAGAGAAAACAGGGAATTATAGACCAATCAGCTTGACATTGGGAGTGGGGTAAATTCTAGAGTCCATTATCAAAGATTTTATAGCAGGGTACTTGGTAAACTGGTAACATCAGACAGAGTCAGCATGGGTTTACTTGATAAATCTGCTGGACTTCTATAAGGATGTAATTAGGAGAGTTAACGAGGGGGAGCCAGTGAATGAGGTTTATTTGAACATTCAAGCAGCTTTCAATAACGTCCCATACAAGAGATCAGTGTGTAAAATTATAAAGCACATGGGACTGGGAGTAGTGGATTGAGATGGATAGAAAACTAGTTGGCAGACAGGAAACAAAACAGGAATAAACAGGGTCATTTTCTGAATGGCAAGCAGTGACTCTTGGGGTACCACAGAGATCAGTGCTTGGACCCCAGCTACTCACAAAGTATATTAATGATTTAGATGAGAGAACTAAGTGTGATTGTTCCAAATCTACAGATGACACAAAGCTGGGTGGGAGGGTAAGCTGTGAGGAGGATGCAGTGTGATTTGGACAAGCTCAGCGAGTGGGTAAATGCAGTTTAATGTGGATATATGTGCGGTTATCCACTTTGGTAGCAAAAACAGGAAGGCAGGTTACTACCTGAATGGCTACAAATTAAGAGGGGGGGATTGTGCAACGAGACCTGGGTATCCTCATATGCCAGTCACTAAAGACAAGCACACATGTGCAGCAGCCAGTAGAAAAATGGCAAATGGTAGATTGACCTTCATAGTGAGAGATCGAGTACAGGAGCAGCAATGTTTAGCTGTTGTTATACAGGCCCTCGGTGAGACCACATCTGGAATATTGTGCGCAGTTTTGGTCTCCTTATCTGAGGATGGATGTTCTTGCTCTAGAGGGAGTGCATTGAAGGTTTACCAGACTGATTCCTGGGGTAGCAGGGACTGACATACAAGGAGAGATTGTTGAATCGGTTAGGATTACATGCACTGGAGTTGAGAAGAATCGGGGAGGATCTCAGAAACGTATAAACTTCTAACAGAATTAGACTGGAAAAATGCAGGAAGGATGTTCACAATGGTGGGATTGTCCAGAACCAAAGGTTGTAATCAAAAGATACAGAGTAAACCTTAGGACTGAGATAAGGAAAAACGTCTTCACCCAAAGAATGGTGAGCCTATGGAATTCTCTATCTCAGCAAGCAGCAGAGGCCAAAACATTGTATGTTTTCAAGAAGCAGTTAGATATATATAGCTCTTGGGGTGAAGGCCGGATCAGACCACTAAGTTAGATAACGAATGGCAGAGCAGACTTGAAGGGTCTCCTCAAGGAACAAAAAAAATTATAGCACAGGAACAGTCCTTTCGGCCCTCCAAGCCTGCATCGACCATGCTGCCCGACTTAAGTAAAACCTCCTACTCTTCCAGGGACCATATCCCTCTATTCCCATCCTATTCACGTACTTGTCAAGACACCCCTTAAAAATCACTATTGTATCCGCTTCCCCGGCAACGAGCTCCAGGCACTTGCTACTTCCTGTGTAAAGAATCTGCCTCATACATCTCCTTTAAACATTACCCCTCACGCCTTAAACCTACGCCTCCTAGCAATTGACTCTTCCATCCTGGGAAAAAGCTTTTGACTATCCACTTTGTCCATGCCTCTCAAAATCTTGTAGATTTCTACCAGGTCTCCCCTCAACCTACATCACTCCAGTGAGGACAACCCAAGTTTCTCCAACCTCTCCTCATAATTAATGTCCTCCTGCTCCTATTTCTATATTTCTATAATTACTCAACAGAAGAGGGAGCAGCAGTAATTATAAAGACTGTCCCATAATCAGAAGAGAATTTAAATCAGGACATTCACCCAACAGGTTTTTATCCTTCATTGATGGGATGTTGGTGTCACTGACGGGGCTCACATTTATTGCCCATCCCTAATTATACTTGAACTGAGCAGCTTGCTGGGTCATTTCAAAGTCAACCATTGGCTGTGACTCTGGAGTCACATGTAGGTCAGACCAGCTAAGGACAGCAGATTTCTTTCCCTGAAGGACATTAGTAAACCAAATGATTTTAACGAGAATCACACCTTTGCAGCAATGCACTGGCTTATTTCTTTAGTGAGAATTTGACACACTGAATCATCTCCCTACGCTGAGAATTATACGTTTTTCAAGCTTCCTTTGAGTCATAACTTTGGTGACTAAGAGTTGAACTGAAGAATTGTTAACCTATTGCATGATTTATTAGTAACCTGCAAGATTTCCCATTAGGACAACACAACCAGTTGTGATCTGGAATGCCATGCCTCAGATTCAACAGTTTACTGAAAAGAAAATTGGATAAATATTGGAAAGGAAAAAATATACAGAAGGTAAGGAGCATGGCAATAATGTTCTTAATTAAAGATCAAGAGTAATCTTTGGGTCATTAATGTGTCATATATAAATGCATTTTGGAAGGTCTAATAAAGATAGGAAATATACAGTAAATGGCAGAATAATTAAGAGTATTGATAGGCAGAGGGATCTGGGTGTACAGGTACACAGGTCACTAAGTGGCAACGCAAGCAGAGAAGGCAGTCAAGGCGGCACAAGGCATGCTTGCCTTCATCGACCGAGACACTGAGTTTAAAAATTGGCAAATCATGCTACAGCTTTATAGAACCTTAGTTAGGCCGCACTTGGAATACAGTGTTCAAATCTGGTCACCACACTACCAAAAGGATGTGGAGGCTTTGGAGAGGGTACAGAAATGATTTACCAGGATTTTGCCTGGCATAGAGGGCATTAGCTATGAGGAGAGGTTGGAGAAACTCGGTTTATTCTCACTGGAACGATGAAGGTTGAGGGGCGACCTGATAGAAGTCGACAACATTATGACAGAGTGGATAGTCAGAAGTTTCTTCCCAGGGTGGAAGAGTCAATTACTAGGGGGAGTAGGTTTAAAGGTGCGAGGGGCAAGGTTTAAAGGAGATGTACGAGGCAAGTTGTTTTACAGAGAGGATGGTGGCTGCCTGGAACTTGCTGCTGGTGGAGGTACAGGAAGTGGATACAATAGTGGCTTTTAAGGGGCATCTGGACAAATACACGAATAGGATGGAAGTAGAGGGGTACGGTCCCCAGAAGGGTAGGGGGTTTTAGTTCAGTCGGGCAGCATGGTCGGTGCAGGCTTAGAGGGCAGAAAGGTCTGTTCCTGTGCTGTAATTTTCTTTGTTCTTCGTTCAACATATTTCTTTCTAGAAAGCACACAGCCAACCACGCACACCATCCCAGAGCTCAGTAATAAACTGCAGCACGGGGAAAAGTCAGCGTTGACATCACTGCCCAGATGATTCACAAATCCACTCAGGGTGGCTGCATTTATAGGTTATTAACTGCTCAGGGAAGTTGCTGTTTAACTAGACAATCTTTGAACTCAAAAGTACACAAGCCAAAAAGACAGTGAGCCATCTGGCCAACTGTAACTTGAGCAAGATTCATCACCACAATCTTCTAGACACGTAGAAGATTCAAACAATACTTGTTGCTGCACATTCCAAATTGAGAGATTTGGACAGGAAATTGATGATATTGTTGCAGAGAGGTATAAACCAGCATTTGAGAATTTCCTGGAGCAATCAGTGCAATGAAAATCCAAATTTCATTGATGATCCAGACATTGTTTATTTAGAATTAATTTGCAGGATGTGGGTGTTGGTGGCTGGACCAGAACCAAATACCCATCCCTAATTGACCCTGAGATGGTGAGCTGCCTTCTTGAATTGCTGCAATCAATAAGGTGTAAATAGTGCTGTTAGGGAGAACATAAGAACTAGGAGCAGGAGTAGGCCATCTGGCCCCTCGAGCCTGCTCCGCCATTCAATAAGATCATGGTTGATCTTTTTGTGGACTCAGCTCCACTTACCCGCCCGCTCACCATAACCCCTAATTCCTTTACTGTTCAAAACTTTATCTATCCTTTGCTTAAAAGACAGAGTTCTAGGATTTTGATCCAGTGACAGTGAAGGAAAAGCCAACATATTTCCAAGTCAGGATGGTGAGTGACTTGGAGGGGAATTTCCAGGTGGCAAGAGGCAACATGGTTTTGAGAAGGGGGAGTCATTACTCACAAACTTGATCGGATTTTTTGAGGAGATAACGAAGATGATGAGGGTAGGACAAGTAGTGAATGTTGTCTACATGGACTTCAGTAAGGCCTTTGACAAGATCCCTCATGGCAAACTAGTGAAGGTGAAGTTGCATGGGATCAGAAGTGAGCTGGCAAAGTGGATACAAAACTGGCTCGGTCAAAGACAACAGAGGGCAGCAGTGGAAGGGTACGTTTCTGAATGGAGGGCTGTGACAAGTGGTGTTCCTTGGGGATTAGTGCTGGGGCCTTTGTTGTTTGTTATATATACATATGATTTGGAGGAAAACGTAACTGGTATAATTAGTAAGTTTGCGGACAACACAAAGTTTGGTGGATTTGTGGACAGTGATGCCACGACAGATCAGCCATGATCTTATTGAATGGCGGGGCAGGCTCGAAGGGCTAGATGGCCTACTCCAGCTCCTATTTCTTATGTTCTTATGAGGACCAGAGGATACAGATCAAGTGGAGGCTTGGGCAGAGAGATGGTAGATGGAGTTTAATCCGGACAAATGAGAGGTGATGCATTTTGGAAGGCCTAACACAAATAGGAAATATATAGTAAATGGCAGAGCCCTTAAGAATATTGATAGGCAAAAGGATCTGGGTGTACAGGTACACAGGTCACTGAAAGTGGCAATGCAAGCAGAGAAGGTAGTCAAGAAGACATAAGGCATGCTTGCCTTTATCGGCCGGGATATTGAGTTTAAAAATTGACAAGTCATGTTGCAGCTTTATGGAACCTTAGTTAGGCCGCACTTGGAATATCATGTTCAATTCTGGTCGCCACACTACCAGAAGAATGTGGAGGCTTTGGAGAGGGTACCAAAATGTTGCCTCATATGAAGGGCATTAACTATGAGGAGACATTGGAGAAACTAGGTTTGTTCTTACTAGAACGACAGAGGTTGAGAGGAGAGCTGATAGAAGTCTACAAGATTATGAGAGGCATGGACAGAGTGAATAGTCGGAAGCTTTTTCCCCAGGGTGGAACAGTCAATTACTAGGGGGCACAGGTTTAAGGTGCAAGGAGCAAGGTTTAAAGGAGATGCATGAGGCAGATTTTTTACTCAGGAGTATTTTTTTTTAAACACATAGTGGGTGCCTGGAACTCATTGCCTGGGGAGGTAGTAGAAGCGGATACAGTAGTGGCTTTTAAGGGGCATCTTGACAAATACATGAATAGGATGGGAATAGAGGGATATGGTCCCTGGAAGGGCAGGGGGTTTTAGTTAAGGTGGGCAGCATGGTTAGTGCAGGCTTGGAAGACTGAAGGGCCTGTTCCTGTGCTGTAGCTTTCTTTGTTCTTAGGTGGTGTTCCCAGGTATCTGCTGCCCTTGTCCTTCTAAATGGAGGTGGTTTGGAAGTGCTGTCCGAGAGTCTTGAGTTCCTGCAGTGTATCATGGAGATGATACACACGGCTGCTACTGTGTGTTAGCGGTGAAAGGACTATATTTGTGGAAAGGATAGCAATCAAATTGGCTGCTTTGTTCTGGATGACGTTGACCTGAGAGTGTGTTGTTGGAGCCCCCTCAGCCAGGCAAGTGGAAAGTATTCCACTACGTTCTTGTCTTGTGCCTCGTAGATTGTGGACAGACTTTGTGATCCAGAAGGTGCGTTACTCTTAGAAACATACAAGACAGAAGTGGGAGGTGGCCATTTGGCCTTTCGAGCCTGCGCCATCATTCATCACGATCATAGCTGATCTCCAATTCAACAGCCTAATCCTGCTTTCTCACCATAACCTTTGATCCTATTCATCCCAAGTGCGATATCCAGTTGCCTCTTGAGTACATTCAATGTTTTGACATCAACTACTTCTTGTGGTAATGAGTTCCACAGGCTCATGACTCATTGGGTGAAGAAATGTCTCCTCATCTCCATCCTAAATGGTCTATCCTGAATCTTCAGACCACGACCCTTGGTTCAGGACTCCCCTACCATTGGGAACATTCTCCCTGCATCTACCCTGTCTAATCCTGTTAGAATTTTATAAGTCTCTATGAGATCCCCCCTCATTCATCTGAACTCCAGCAAAAGCCATCCTAACCTAGTCAATCTCTCCTCGTGCATCAGTCCTGCCATCAGTATTCACCACAGAATTCCCAGCGCCTGACCTGCTCGTGGCCACAGTATTTGTGTGGCAAGTCCAGTTCAGTTTCTGGTCAATAGAAACCTCCCCCAAGATGTTGATAGTGGGGGATTCAGTGATGGTAATGCCACTCAATGTCAAGAGGTGATAGTTAGATTCTTTCTTGTTGGGGTGGTCATTGCCTGACACTTGTGCGGTGTGAATGTTACTTGTCCCTTGTAAGCCCAAACCTGCATATTATCCAGGTCCTGCCACATTGCTCAGCCATTCAACTGCCCTAAGTTCCATAATAAGCATTAGCGGATTCCCAAATAGTGTCAGTATTTCATCAGAATATTAAATAGGACTACATGTAAATGTTTCAAAAAGAACACTATTGACCAGATGAATGTCAGTGCCTGTAAACAATGAGATTGATAATGAGTCCCTCATTTGGGAGGCAGAAAGGTCTGAATGCAACTGAAGTTTACTTATTTATTAGTCACAAGTAGGCTTACATTCACAAAGCAATGGAAGTTAGTGAAAATCCCCTAGCCACCACACTCTGGCGCCAGTTCGGGTACACTGAGGGAGAATTTAGCACTGCCAATTCACCTAACCTGCACATCTTTGAACCATGGGAGAAAACCCATGCAGACACAGGGACATGCAAACTCCACACAGACAGTGACCAAGCTGGGACTTGCACCCAGCTCCCTGGCACTGAGGCAGCAATGCTAACCATTATACCACCCGAATCTGGAATAATTTTAACATAGCTCCCCAGAAATAGATACAAAAATGTCCAAAGTTATATCTTAAATTAACAGTCTTGCTCAAAATGAGTGCGTGGCTACAGGGTGCAAGTGGAAATGCCACACTCGTGCTGTGGATTGAAGCATATGGTTATGAATGTCATACACAGCTGTACATCCACTTCTCTGTGCACATGACCTCCACAATATTTTACCATTAAGGGCAGGTCAAAAAACATTTTACTCAATGGGAGTAGTGCCACTCAACTCCATCGAGAATTATTTTTAAAACCAAGTATTAAATTTCTTGTTCCACCTGCTTGAGACAGAGTAAAAATACACAGACTGAGAGGAAAGAGCTCCTTTACTGGACTCAAAATTTCAAAACCCAGAACCGGTTCCTTCTGGACAAACCCAACCTGCATCTCCATATGACGTATCAGGAGCCATTGCTTCGGTTTATTACACAGATTAGCTGCACAGTTTTATAACCTTCAACCACTGGGCTATACAATAAACTCTACGTAATGGCGCCATAATAAATCCTTAAACCTGAACAACAGCAATTGCATTCATAATATAATAGCCCATTATGTGCGGAATTCTTCAGTGTTTTTGAGAAGTAGTCAGGCACTGTATAAATTTAACATACATATACTAACAGATTCAGGGCAAACTGACAGCAACTGACATGAAGATCACATCCTTCCAATTGCATGCAGCCACTACCTTCACACAAAAAAAAACACCAGCTGGTGATCTACACAATAACCATTCATTTTACATTGTAACCTGAAAAATAACATTTTGCTTTGATTTTACTGCAACTATTCACAGCAACCCCGCAACGACAATAATCTCTCCCTCAATGTCAGCAAGACAAAGGAAATAGTCATCGATTTCAGGAAGCGTAACGGAGAATATGCTCCTGTCTACATCAACAGGGACGAGGTGGAAATGGACAAGAGCTTCACGTTTCCAAGTATCTAGATCACCAATAACCTGTCCTGGTTCCTCCATGCCAACGCTATAGTTGAGAAAGCCCACCAAAGCGACTACTTTCTCAGGAAGCTAGGGAAATTTGGCACGTCCACTACAACTCTCACCAACTTTTAAAGTTGCACCATACAAAGCTATCTTTCTGGCTGTATCACGTCTTGGGCAGAGCAGGCGCTATGCCAAGCTAAGAAGAAACTACAAAAGGTCGTGAATGTAGCCTAATCCATCATACAAACCAGCCTCCCATCCATTGATGCTGTCTACACTTCCCGCTGCCTTGGTAAAAGCAGCCAGCATAATCAAGGCCCCCACACGCTCCAGAAATGCTCTCATCCACCATCTTCCTTCAGAAAAAGATACAGAATTCTGAGGTCACGTACCAACCAACTCAAGAACAGCTTCTTCCCTGCTGCCATCAGACTTTTGAATGGACCTACCTCATAAACTTGATCTTCCTCTCCACTCTAGCTACGACTAACAGTACATTCTGCACTCTCGTTTCCTTCTCTATGATTGGCATGCTTTGTCTGTAAATTGCACAAGAAACATTACTTCCCAATATACCCTAATATGTGACAATAATAAATCAAAGCACCCTTCACCATGAGTTCATTGCCAATGGAATACGACAGATCTCTAATGTTTGTGAAAGACATCATGGCACATCACATTTTAGAGTAGTTTCTTCAAATTCTCAGATTGAAACTGACATGTCACTGACCATAAAAGTTTATGCACCATTCCAAGTGTGGCGCTCTTCTAATACCCTCATACTAACCTCACTGCTAACTAAATTGTCATGAGGGAGATGAGAGAGAGAGAGAGAAGGACCCAGGTTCGTTGGCCATGCTAAGTTGACCCTAGTTTCAGGAGGATTAGCATAGTAAATTTGTGGAGTTATAGAGGCAGGGCTTGGGTGGGGTTATTGTCAGCGTAGGTTCGATATGCTGAATGGCCCCCTAGGCATTCTATTGTAGGTGTGGACTTACCAAAACCCTCTCCAATGGTAGCAAGACATTTTTTTCCTGGTACTCCAAATATCTTGCAATGAAGACCATCGTGCTAGTTGCATGTACCTGCCTGTGAACTTTGTGCTCCTTGTATGAGCACAACCAAATCCCTCTGAACATCTGGAAGTTTCACACTTCTCCTCTACTTCATTATGGTAAATGACAGCTTAATTCCAGTTTTACTGTTATTGTCAAAAAAATTATTGATCTATTTCAGTACAAAGTCATCAACTGGACATACTGTTTAGGTTACTCTACACTCAAATTAAATCTGTTATGCATTGGTATTTTACAAACATACACAAAAATACATAGGTGTTTGCACCCAGAAACATCCCATCCAGCCTGTTTCACAGAACCACTTTTCACAGATACAACCAGAAAGAATGCTTTCTGTGGTGTATCACAGCTTGGTATGGCTCCTGCTCTGCCCAAGACCACAAGAAATTACAAAAGGTCGTGAATGTAGCTCAATCCATCATGCAAGTAAACTTTCCATCCATCGACTCTACACTTCCTGCTGCCTCAACAAAGTAGCCAGTATAATTAAGGACCCCATGCATTTTCTCTTCCACATTCTTCCATTGGGAAATAGATACAAAAGTTTGAGTTCATACCAACTGACTCAAGAATAGCTTCTTCTCTGCTGCCATCAGACATCTGAATGGACTTACCTCACACTAAGTTGATCTTTCTCTACAGTCTAGCAATGACAGTAACACTACATTCTGCACTCCCTCCTTTCCTTCTCTATGAATGATATGCTTTGTCTGGTGCACATGAAACAATAATTTTTACTGTATACTAATACATGACAATAATAAATCAAATCGATCAACCGAATGGGAACTTTTCAGAAAAGGCCCTTGGTATCACGTCATGTTCCAATTCAAAGTGGTTATCAACAAAGAACAAGCAAAAACCAACAAGTCTAGGGATAAGATGCTGAAACAGATCAAATCTACAAGATGAATCTTAAAGCTACCATGACATTGTTCAAAGAGCAAGTTCATTACATCTCTTCACTAACATTGCTCCCCTAATCAAAACCACCTGAAAAACAATAAAACCTATAAAATCCATCACATTTGTCCCTTTTTAACTCTGAAGAGTTAGATGGACTCAAAATGTTAACAGTTTCTTTTTCGTCAACTGCTGAGATCTCCAAGCATTTCTATTTGTATTTCAAAAAAATCCCTATCTGTGTGTCTGTATATCATCACTGGCACTAACGTGACGATATTTGTCTAATAGTTAATACAGACAAAAGGTAAGTTGCTGTGTCAAAGGCTAATTTTGCAAAATGTAGAAGTCTGTCAAATCATTCTACAGCCCACTCTGTAGAGCTCAATAACGAAAATTAAACCTACTGCAATAAACACACATGGGTAAAAAAAACATCAGCGTGTCCGGGGGTGTGGGGGAAGAGAGAAGAAAGTTGGGGGGGGAGAGAACGACTGCAACCCAGGGGTGGGGGGACAGACGCCCCTCACTGGGTCCCAGGTGGAGGGGAGACAGACGCCCCTCGCTGGATCGGACGGACAGACAGATGACCGTCACGACACCCGGGGGAGGGGTGGGGATGGACAACCCTCGCTGCATCGGGGGGGGGGGGGGGGGGGGGGGGCGGCACACACGAAGGGACGACCCTCACTGCGTCCAGGTGTGTGGCTGGGGGGAGGGGGGGAAACGACCCTCACCGCGGCCCGGTGGGAGATGGACAGCCCTCATGGCGGCCCAGGGTGGGGGATGGACGGCCCTCACGGCGGCCCGGTGGGGTGGGGGACGGACATAAGAACATAAGAAATAGGAGCAGGAGTAGGCCATCTAGCCCTTCGAGCCTGCCCCGCCATTCAATGAGATCATGGCTGATCTGAAGTGGCTCAGTTCCACCGAGACGACCCTCAACGTGGCCCAGTGGGGCAAGGGGGGGGGGGATGGACGGCCGTCACTGCAGCCCCGGGGTGGGGGGACCCTCGCTGCGTCCCAGGGAATTTGAGGGGGGGGGGGGGGGGAGAGTGAGAATGACCCTCACTGCATCCTGGGGTTGGTGGGGTGAGACAGACAATCCTCACTGCGTCCCATAGGGTGGTAAGGGAAGACACGATCCTCACTGCATCCCAGGGGGTGGAAGGGATCGGGAATGACCCTCACTGCATCCCTGGAGATGGGGAGGGGGAAATGATCCTCACTGCAACAGCAGGGGCTGGGGGGGGGGGGAACGACAACCCTGAGTGCAACCCTGGGGGTGAGATGGGGAATGACCCTCATGCATCCCTGGGGGGTGGGAGAAAAACAACCCTCACTGCGTCTCAGGGGAGCTTCCAGTCAAAACCCCCTCCTCCCCATATTCCCCTCTCCCGCCGCTACTCTCACCTGGGCCCGGCTTCTACTCCGGCCCCGGGCCTGGCTCCGGCCCTCCTGCTGCCCGCTGTGTCCGGCCGCGGCCTCCCGGGTGGCCAGGGGCCGGCAGCCCGAGCTGGAGCGCTCTGTCCTGATGAAGAAGCCGGCCAGGGCGCCGCTGTGCTGGGAGGCCGCGGTGGTTTGATGCGGGGAGTTGGAGCCGTCCGAGTCCCGGCAGTACACCACCCCGCTCTGGGACACATGGATACTGGGGGCGCAGCCCATGGCGAGCGGCCGGCTCCAGCCTCCCGGCCCAGGCCCGGCTCCCGGGCGGCCGCTCACTGCTCGGCCCGGGGACAGGCGGCCATGGGCGGCCGGGGGGAGGCTGTCTCCATCCGGAGCCAGGCCCCGCCGCCGGGATCCGCTCTCAGTCTCCGCCGCTTTACCGACCTCCCGCTCGCGCTCCGCCGACACTGCCGCTCCCCGCGGGTGGGACAGCAGCTCTCACCCGGGTCCGCCTCACCCCTGACCTCCCCCACTGACGTCAATGCCAGCCGCTCGCTCATTGGCGGATGCTGGTGCCGGAGCCAAGGCGGGAAAGTAAAAACGGATCCGGTCAGTCTGACATTTAACCTCACACCAAATCCCCCGGGAGGTCAGTCTGACATTTAACCTCACACCAAATCCCCCGGGAGGTCAGTCTGACATTTAACCTCACATCAAATCCCCCGCGAGGTCAGTCTGACCTTTAACCTCACACTAAACTCCCCTGGGGGTCAGTCTGATCTTTAACCTCACACCAAAGTCCCCTGGGTGGGCTCAGTCTGACTTTTAACCTCACACCAAATGCCACTGGGGGTCAGACTGACTTTTAACCTCACACCAGCCTTCCCTGGAGGTCAGTCTGACCTTTGACCTCACACCAAACCCCACCCCCCCCCCCCCACTCAGGATCATTCTGAACTTTATCCTCGCCAATGCCACTGAGCTGAGTCTGAACTTTAACCTCACACTAAAACCCCATTGGGGGTCAGTCTGAACTTTAACATCACATCAAACCACCTTGGTGATCAGTCTGACCTTTAATCTCGCACCAAACTCCACTAGGGGTCAGTCTGAACTTTAACCTCACACCAAATCCCACTGGGGGTCAGTCTGACATTTAATCTCACAGCAACCCCACCTCTCCCCACCCCCCTCCCACCGATGGTCACTCTAACCTTTAGCCAAGGCCCCTCACAACAGAACAGTCAAGAAATGAAGGGCACCTAGAAGGCAGGCATCAGGGTGCATTGGAGCCAAAATTGGCCGAGAGGCAGGAAGCAGAGTGCTGGGTGCCGCGGGGCCAGGTGCCACAGGGCAAATGCTGCAGGGTCAGCAAGGTAAGGAATAGAGGGGAGTTGAGGAGAAACTTTTTCACCCAGAGGATGTGGGAGTCTGGAACTCACTACCTGGAAGGGCGGTTGAGTCAGAAATCGTCATAACATTTAAGAAGTATTTAGATATTCACTTGTGCTTCCATAACCTCCAGGGCTTTGGGCCAAGTGCTACAAAATTCAATTAGTGTAGTCAGATCTTTCTTGACTGGCTGGGTCATGATGGGCTGAATGGCCTCCTTTGGTGCTGTAAATGTCTCTGAATCTACAAATTTATTAATTCCTCCAGTTGCTGGTGGGATTTGAACCCATGTCCCCAGAGCATTAGCCTGGACCTCTGCATTATGAGTCCAGTGACACCACTACAACACCAATGCTTCCCCATCAGAATCATTTATTTCATCCTGTGTGAACAAATTTCTTTCCTCAATTTCTGATCATAATGAAATAATCAACAATTCAGAAAGATCTGTAACCTATCTCTGATTGTTCCACCGTCTCTGGTGCAGGGATCATTAATGGGCACATACTCTGAATTTGACATTGTCAAAATCATCTTCAGCAAGAAGCATCAAGCAGCAAGGGGGCCCTTCCTGGCCCCTTTTTGAGGTTCCCATCATTACTGATGACAACAGCCTTCAATCAATTCAATTCACTCCATATAATGTCAAGAAACAGCTAAGTTCAGCAAACACAGTAAAGGCTACAGGTCCTAATAGCCTAGAACTAGCTGTACCAGTGGCCAAATTGCTCCAGTACAACTACAACACTGACACCAACAGACAAAGTGGAAAATTGCCCCAAGTATATCATGTCCACACAAACAGTTGGTGGAATCTGCCCATTCCACCAACTTGTCTATATCCTTTTGAAGTTCTACACTCTCATACCAGCTCCCAGCTCTGCTGCTTCCTACCTCAGAGCAGGTGAAGGGATTGGCGGTGGAACCACCCCCATTCCAGGTGCCAAAGATTCCCAAAAAATTCAAAATACTCCCAACAGCAGACAGAACCAATCCCTGTCTAGAAACCCAATATCACTCCTTCCCAAATGCTATTAATTTTATCCCAAGAAACTGTTTCTAGAATCTTACCCACCACTGATGTTAAACTGACAGCTCTGTAACTACTGGGGCTGTAGTGGCAACCTTTTTTGAACGAGGGTGTCACATTAAACAACATTGAATCACAGAATTGTTATTGTTACATTAATCTGGGCTTTCCTCCCAGGGCCAATGTAGATTGTGTCAAAGGCAGAAGCAGAAATGCCACCTATCTGCCCATTCCACCAACTTGTCTATATCCTTTTGAAGTTCTACACTGTCCTCTCCACAATTTACAATATTTCCAAGTTTTGTATCATCTACAAACTTTGAAATTGTCCCCTGCACACCATGATCTAGATCATTAATACACATCAGGAAAAGCAAAGCTCCCAATACTAACTTCTGGGGAATACCAATACAATCCTTTCCCCAGCTTGAAAAACATCCATTGACCATTACTCTCTGCTTCCTATTATTCAGCCTATTTTGTATTCACATTGCTACAATGTGAGCTATAACTTTTCTCACAAGTCTGTTGTATGGCACTGTATTGAATAGCTTCTGAAAGTCCATGTACACCACATCAACAGCATTCCCCTCATCGATCCTTTCTGTTACCTCCTCCAGTACGTTAGATAAACACGATTTCCTCTTTAAAAATCCTTGCTGACTCTTCCTAATCAACTCATATGTTTTCCATGTGGCTATTAATTTTATCCCAAATAATTGTTTCTAGAATCTTATGCACCACTGATGTTAAACTGACTGCTTTGTAACTGCTGGGGCAATACTGATGTTTTTTGAACAGGGGTGTCACATTTGTAAATTTCCAGCCCTCTGGCACCTCTCCTGAGTCTAGGAAAGACTGGAAGATTACGGCCAGCATCCCGCAACCTCTATTCTCACTTGCTTCACTATCCTGCGATGCATCTCATCCAATCCTGGAACCTTCTTAACTTTCAATACCGACCGTCTATCCAACACTTCTTCCTTATCGAGTTTTAACCCTTATATGGACAGAGTTTCCTTGTCTGTCACCATGTCCTGAGTAGTATCTACCTGCTTGGTAAAGATGGATGCAAAGTATTCATTTAATATCTCAGCCATGCCCCCAGCCTCTGTGTAAATCCCCTTTTAGATTTTAATCAACACTACTCCTTTTACCCTTTACTGTTTCTTTGCTTTTAGAAGACTTTGGGATTCTCCTTTATGTTGGCTGTCCGCATTTTCTCACAATCTCCCTTCTCTAATGTGCTTCTTTCCCTCTTCTCTGAACATTTTATAATCCTCTTGGCTCTCAACTGTATTTTCTACAGTTAAGCACACTGTTTTTTTCTTTATCTTAACTTTTACCTCCTTTTACATCCAGGGAGCTCTGGATTTGTTTGCCCTGCATCTGAAAGGCACGCAGGTTAGGTGCATTGGCCATGTTAAATTCTCCCCCAGTGAACCCAAACAGGTGCCGGAGAGTGGCAACTAGGGGATGTTCACAGTAACTTCATTGCGGTATTAATGTAAGCCTATATGTGATACGAATAAATAAACTTTAAAACTTTAAACTTTACATTTCCCTTTTAAGGGAATATACTTTGGCTGTGTCCGGGCCATTTGTGTTTTGAAGTAACTCATTGTTCAGCAACAGTTTTTCCTGCTAATCTTTCATTCTAGTCTAATTGGCCCAGCTCCATCCTGGCCCGTTGAAGTTGGCTCTCCCCAGTTCATTATTTTTACTCTGGATTGCCTATTTTCCTTTTCAATCAGGATCCCAAACCATAAAATACAATAATCACTGTTTCTGAAATGTTCCCCCATTGATATTGGATCTGCTTGGCCAACCTCATTTCCAAGAGCCAGGTCCAGCAGTCATCTTTCACAGAATCCCGACAGAGCAGAAGGAGGCCATTCAGCCCATTGAGCCTGCACTGACAATAATCTCACCCAAATCCTATCCCCATAACCCCATGTAATTACCCTGTAAATCCTCTTGACACTAAGGGACAATTTAGCATGGTGAGACAATGGCCTAGTGGTATTATCACGAGACTATTAATCCTGAAACTCAGCTAATGTTCTGAGGACCTGGGTTCAAATCCCACCACAGCAGATGGTGAGATTTGAATTTAATAAAAAATACCTGGAATTAAGAATCTACTGATGACCGTGAAGGCATTGTCGAAAAAACCGATCTGGCTCACTAATGCCTTTTAGGGGAGGAAAATCTGCCATCTTTACCTGGTCTGGCCTACATATGCCTCTCAGAGCCACAGTTAATGTAGTTGACTCTCAAACTTGGCTTTGAAATGGCCAAGCGACACATTCAGCTCAAGGTTGACTTAGGGATGGGCACTAAATGCTGGCCTAGCCAGCGACACCCATGTGCCATGAATGAATTTTTTAAAAAATCCACCTAACCCACACATCTTTGGAGTGTGGGAGGAAACTGGAGCACCCTGGAGGAAACCCATGCAGACACGGGAAGAACGTGCAACTCCACACAGACAGTGACCTGAGGCTGGAATTGAACCTGGGTCCCTGGTACTGTGAGGTAGCAGTGCTAACCACTATGCCACTTGTAATTTTTCTGTCGATTTCTTCTTCTATATCTTCTCATTAATTACAGTCTACAGACTATACCAAGCATTGTAAAGGCACCCTTTTAGTTCCTTAGAACAAAGGAAAAAGAAAATTACAGTACAGAAACAGATCCTTCGGTCCTCTAAGCCTGCACCAACCATGCTGCCCGACTGAACTAAAACCCCTTACTCTTCCAGGGACCATATCCCTCTATTCTCATCCTATTCATGTATTTGTCAAAATGTCCCTTAAAAGTCACTATCGTACCTGCTTCCACTATCTCCCCTGGCAGCGAGTTTCAGGCACCCACCACCCTCTATGGTCCTCGTACATCTGAGCTTCAGCCAAATTGATTCTGTCCTACCCTTCCTTGAATGAGGTCTCTGTAATTGATACATCATTTTTCACATGGTAACCTGCAGACATATTTGATAATTTACCACATCAAAACCACCAGAGGTAAAATGCAGTAGAGCTTTTATTGAGAAAGAACAAATTAAAAATAAATTGCATGCTCATTCAACATATTGCAGCAAAATACAAGTAAACCATATTGCCATACTAAAACTTTACATTCATAAAAAATGCCAACACTTCATTACATTTGTCATTTATTCTATTTTTTTGGGAATAGTGTTTGTACTTTCTGAATTCTAATAGTCGCCTGGGTTAGTTGTCCTGCCCTTTACAGCGGGAAAACACTTAGTTCTCTGACACATGGGAAAAGGGTGGGAAATTGTGAATGTAGGATACTGCCCGATGGAAAATTAGTGGAAGTTCATAATCTGGGACTCCCCGCCCAGGGACGTGGTATGGTTGGTAATCTGGGGTCCTCCCCAGGGGCATGGTGTGGTTTACAATCTGGGGTTTCCCCTCAGGAGTGTGGTGTGGCTGATAATCTGGAGTTCCCCCCAAGGGTGTGGTGTGGTCGGTAATCTGGGGTTCCCCCCCCCCCGACCCCCCTGGGGCATGGTGAGGGCGGTAATCTGGAGTTTCCCCCTCCAGGGGCATGGTGAGGTTGGTAACCTGGGATTTACCTCCTGGGCGAATGTTGTCTCGGAAGCAGAGACAGAAATTCCCATTTCTCACAATGTCAGTTGTATGTTTAGGATTGCGCAGAAGAACTGGGCATCAATCCCTGAGACTGGCACCAAAGCAGCAAGAACTAAAGAACCAAAGAATGGAAAATCCCTCCAATGCGAAAAATGGGCTAGGGATTGGACCTGACCAAAGGTTGGGAGTGTACATTGGAAAACAAAAGGCAGAATCCTTCAGTATCAATGTCCATTCCTAATGCTGGGCTGTGTCTCAAAAACCCTGTCTATGGATTCTGCAGCTGTTGAGTCCGGAATCAGTTTATACAGTGACATTCCTGCACAGAGGAGTTTTAATTCCATAAATACTGTTCTTAGGAATTCTGAAGAGAAAGCTACTGCTCAACATTTCACTTCTCCAGTGTTTTAGGGTCAGGATAGTAACTAAACTCCAGGGTTAACCGAATCCATCGTTCAAACTAAACTTAGAAACACTTTAAGACTTAAAACAAATTAAATGGAGGCAAAAAAATCAGAGGCATTCCAGTCTTATAACCCCTGGCCAGCTTTTAAAAGAGCTTCACATTGAGGAATTCCACACATGACTGATCTTTATCTGTGGAATCACCAATCACTGAGATCTTCAGCCAAGTGAGGAGAGTCTTTGTGCAGCTCTGATTACACAGGGTAAGTAATCTGTCGTTGCAGAGAAATTACTGTCACTCAGGACTGGTGATGGGAAGCTTTGATTCCAGCACGAGGTAACACAGTGTGGGCACGTACAGACATTTCAGAGAATTTTGTGTTGTGCTGTACTGAGCCAAATCATTTGCCCTGATATAACTGCCAAATGATACCTGAGACATGATTTTTTTAAAAATGTGAGTAATGCACAATTGCCAATTCATACCTTAAATACAAACCTGGTCCTTCATAAAATTCATGTCCACTTAATAAAAAATATAAAATGTTCCAGTGAAGTGACTGGCCAAATTTCCAGTAATGAGAATGACAACAGTGAAGGTAAAGAGCTCTATCGCCTCACAATTACCCTGAAACAACTGATGACTTTTCTCAATAGAAACTGAAATGCCAGATTCATTAAAAAAGAAGGAAATGTTTGGAAGAAGGTAGCCAGAGGAGCTCTGTTGCAGTTCACAAGTAATTTCAACACATCTCCTGAAGGGGACAGTGATGATTAAAAAAGCTTTAAATAGAAGGGCACTTGCTCATAAAAACACCTACAGTTCATGCACACCTTTGACCAAAGTGAATCACCAAATTGTGTTTGTGTTCAGGTAGCGTCGAATTAACATTAAAAAATTAGGAACATGAAGAGGTCATTCAGCCCCTGTTCCACCATTCAATTAGATCAATTAATATCCTTGCCAAACAAAAATCTCTTAATTTCAGGTTTTGATATTTCCCATAGGCCTCAACAGCTTTTTTTGGGAGCAAGCATCCCAAATTTTCACTACCCACTGAAGTGATTAACTTTGGTCAGGAGAATGAGAGGCAATGTAACCAAAAGTGGTGAAGGAGCAGAGAGACCTGGGATGCAGGGACTGGGGAGGACAGTTTGTGCTCACAGCAACTCTGAAAGAAGCAAGGCAAGTTGAGAAAGCCATTATAGAAACACACAAGATCATTGACCAGAATACAAAAACCAGGAAGTTTTGCTTAAAGCTCTGTAAACACTGATTAGGATTCAACTGGAGGCTTTTGTTCAGTTCTGGGCACCACATCTTAGGAAAGATGTCAAGGCATGGGAGAGGATGCAGAGGAGGTTTACTGGAAGGGTTCAGGAATGGGGGATTTCAGTGAATGTGGAGAGACTGGAGAAGCTAGGATTGTTCTCCTTAAAGCAGAGAAGATTGAGAGAAGACTTACTAGAAGTGTTCAAAATCAAGAAAGGTTTTGATTGAGTAAATAAGGAGAACTTGTTTCTTTTGGCAGAAGAATTAGAAAGCAGAAGATACAGACTGAAGACAATTGGCAAAAGAACCAGGAGTGACATGGGAAATTTGCACAGTGAGTTGGAATATGGTGCATGCTGCCAGTGTGATGGAAGCAGATTCAGTAATAACCTTGAAAAGGGAAGTGCATCAATATTTGAAGGACAGAATTTTTGCAGGTTATGGGAAAAAAAGCAGGAGAATGGGATGAATAAGATAATTCAAAGAGTAGAGATGGGCACAAAGGGACCATGGCCTCCTATGCTGTAATGTGGAGCTGTCAGCGTTGGACTGGGGTGGACACAGTGAGAAGTCTCACAACACCAAGTTAAAGTCCAACAGGTTTATTTGGGAGCACAAGCTTTCAGAGTCTAGCTCCTTCACCTGAAGGAGTGAGAATCTGAACGCTCATGCTACCAAATAAACCTGTTGGACTTTAACCTGCTGTTGTAGATCTTACTGCCCTGTGCTGTATCAGAGATGTTTCCTGAAATTTCCCCCTGAATATACCAGCTCTAACTTTGAGGGTAATCCTCTGTTTAAGATTTCTCCACCAGAAAATATATTTTTTCTTAATCTACCTGAAGAAATCCTTCAATCTTCTCAAATATCTCAATTATGTGGATTACATGTGAACATTAGGAGGAGTGGGTCTGTGTTTTTAATTGGTGTTTTATCTCCTATGCTGATGTAAATACAAGCCTATCCTCATCCTTTTTATCCTGGGTACCCCCTCCAAGGTCTTGTCAAGGTGCAGTGTGTGAACTAAATGCAGAGTTGAACAGATCGTTATATAAAACTTCCCTCCCTTTGTATTCCAGCCTCATTGAGATAAAGGTCAATATTCCATTAACTTTTCTGAATTCTCAATGACCTGACTCCTTGCAATATTCAATCAAAATATGATTGCAGAGTGCCACGACGACGGATGTCACATGTCCAGCAATGAAAGCCCCCACCCAATGAATTCGCGTGACGGATGTTGACTTTAATTGTTGCAATTCCTAGAAAAGGAAAGAAATTCCAGTTAATGGTGGTCTCATCTCTTGATAATTCCAGTGTACTCCCTCCAATAGTGGCAATCAGTGGGGTGGGGAGGGGGCACAGCGCCAGAACAGATTAGTGAGGCCACGGATTGACTGAAACTCCCAACAGATGAGGCAAGAGGTCAAAAAAACTGCCTCGTGCTCAACAGTTATGCAATGAATGGGCAGGAAGTGGGGAGTTGCACATAAAATGTGTCAATGCTCCCAACAGGAGATATTGAGCCAAATCTACACAGGAAGAGCAGAGAGGGAAGTATTCAACAGGCATATTGATGAAACTTTACCCAAATGTTCCTATAGAAACCTACACCTATTGTATATAAACCCATCACATTACCAGCTCTCCAGCGCAAACTCAAAACACTAACACTGTTCCTCTTTCCACTGTTGCTGTCAGACCTGCTGAGCTTTTCCAGCATTTTCTGTTTTAATGACATCGCTGAAGCTGTCGGGTTATCTTAGACCTGAAAATGTTCACATCGCCAATCACATGAGGGCTCACTCTATCTGGTAACATTTGCCGCAATCCCTTCAATATGATACTGATGACCTTTACATTCAGCACTTGCCGGATTATAATTTAACTGAGTGACTCCATGAGGGATTTGAGGTTGTTTTCGTTAGAAAGAAGGCGGCTAAGAGGGGACCTTATTGAAACATATAAGATGATTAGAGGTTTAGATAGGGTGGACAGTGATAGCCTTTTTCCTCGGATGGAGAAAGCTAGCACGAGGGGGCATGGCTTTAAATTAAGGGGTGGTAGTTATAGGACGGATGTCAGGGGTAGGTTCTTTACCCAGAGGGTGGTGAGGGATTGGAATGCCCTGCCTGCTGCAGTTGTAAATGCGCCTAGTTTAGGGGCGTTTAAGAGATCCGTGGATAGGTTTATGAATGGAAAGGGTTTGGTTTAGGTTAGAGGGTCATTGCTTTTTAACTGGTCGGCGCAACGTCGTGGGCCGAAGGGCCTGTTCTATGTTCTATGTTCTATGATCATTAATCCATTTGAAAAGTGGACCTTGTCAACAATCTGAGTAATGCTCTTGTGGAACAGATATTAAGGAAAATTTAAGAAATAGTAACAGCTTATTTACTGACCCTATTGTCTGCATTAATGTCTGAACAAACTCATGGAAAAGTGAGGTTATGGTTTTCACAGAATAATTGACAGAACTGTGGAAAAACTTGTAAAAGTCTTGGACTGTTATCTTTTTAAACATCCATTCACAGGATATGAGCACCACAGGCTGGGCCAGCACTTATTGCCAATCCATAACTGCCCCAGAGGTGGTGAGTCAGCTCCATGAACATAGCTGAGTGTCTTGTTCAGCTATGTCAGAGGGCAGTAAAGAGTCAACCATATTGCTGTGGTCGCTGGGACTCCCTCCCTAACAGCAACGTGGGTGTACCTACACCACAGGGACTGCAGTGATGTAAGAAGGCAGCTCACCACCTCCTTCTCAATTGCAATTAGGGATGGGCAATAAATGCTGGCCCAGTCAACGACACCTACATCCCATAAATTAATTTTTTTAAAAAGCAGCATTTTGTGTTCTCCCTCTCTCAGTTGGCTGCCTGTGACCATTCACGTTTGCATGTCCTTTCTTAATATTTAACAAGAAGTAAGGCATTGTTTGGAGGTTGAACTGTTCAAGCTGATGGGCACAGCTGAGGAGTAGAAAGGTTGGACAGTTTGTGTTATGAGTGCACGTGAATGGAAACGGATGGATAATAAGGAGTGAGCTGTAGGTTGTAATTACACTGAGTAATGTAGGAGCAGCACACTCACCATAACTCCCCCATCCACAACTGTGTGACAGGTCATGGAGCATGGGTCTCCATAACCACACGAGCGAATGGAGACATTTAATGAATCAACTGTTCAAAAATAACAAGTAGCTGGCACTCGCAGTAGGAGGTTTAATATTCCGAATACTGAACCCAGTACAGAAAGTCCCCAATCAACATGTCTGTAAGCGGGAGTGCTGTGTGTTATGTAATTGCGAATGATGAGTTACCCAGTTTCTCGAACATCTTTTGAATTGTAGTCTCGTTACTCTCAACCATTACTCTCTTCTCATCCAACATCAGAACATTCATGGATAACCATTTTGATGACATCCACAGAGGATGATCTGCAGGGACACATGAAAGAGAGCATTATCTCAATCCCTTCATATCATGTTACACTCCAGTCTGCTGTCTGGCCCAACGTTATCTAACAGATTGATCAGCGAGAAATTTGTCACTTTCTTTTACAAATGGGAATAAGTTCCCTGTATTTTATCCCATTTTTAATTGTCTGATACCAATTTTTGTGACAGCCTCCCAGGCGCACCCCCCACCACAGCTCCCACCTGCATTGAATTTCTACAATCCAAGCTCAGATTTGTGAAAGTTTTCCCAATCAATTTGTTGAATCAAATCTCAGCTCAAACACGTTTGTGTAGTCACAAACAAAATCATTCAAAAAAAAAACCAGCAGAACTACCAACTTCACCAGAATATGGGAGTACGTGACATTTTCCTTTAAAATTAACTGCATAGATAGAAGATTTGGGACAACAGATCAGCGCCCATTTCAAAAATTAAATCACGTCTGCTGAGTGGGGAAATAAAGGAATTCAGTTTGCCTCTCTCCCCCTGACCAGAACACCATACAGAATCATTCATTAGTTTCATTGGTGTATAGTAGTCAGCTTCTATAATTAATATTTAAAAGACTCCAGAGCCACAGCAATGTGGTTGAGTCTTAACTGCTCTATGAAGTCACTTGATTCAAAGGCAGTTAGGGATGGGCAACAATGCTGGCCTTGCCCAAAGACACCCACATCCCAAACACAAATAAAGAAAATAATTTTGTGACAGTAATTATTTTAGTAAATGTTGTAGTTTTTTATCCCCAGAATGATGTATTTACCATCAGGTATCAGAGGAGTCGGGGGTGTGACAATTGTCCATCCAGCCTTCTTGAAAACATCAATCTGAGGGTTAAAGATCAACAGGTCAGGCAGCGAATAGCAACTTTCATCTTTCCCAGTCTGAGCAAGATGTAGGCACAACTCCTGAGAATGAATTCACTTTTGACAGATACAAACTCCTTCTACACATCACCCATAGGATCCCAATCCAAACACAAATAGGAGAGACCAGGAATTGTCTGATGTTTTTCACATCGTAATCCACAATGACAACAGTCTATTCCTGTTTTGAAAGGTATTCTCTCTTGTTGACCTCCCAGCAACTCCTGAGTAAAATCTCCAGCCTTTAGGTATTGCCAAGGTAACCCTTGTCCGGGAGAGGTGGGCCATGTCCTCTCGTGAACAAATCTGCAGGGATTCGGGAATTCTCTCCAGTGTTACAGTGACAAAACAGACATGAGTGGTGGCATGGTGGCACAGTGGTTAGCACTGCTGCCTCAGAGAGCCAGGGACCCGGGTTCAATTCCAGCGTTGGGTCACTGTCTGTGTGGAGTTTGCACATTCTCCCATGTCTGTGGGTTTCCTCCGGGTGCTTCAGTTTCTTCCAACAGTCCAAAATGTGCAGGTTAGGTTAATTGGGCATGCTGAATTCTCCCTTATTGTCAGAGAGATTGGTACGGTAAATATGTGGGGTTATGGGGATAGAGCCTGGGTGGGCTAGTTGTCAGTGCAGGTTCAATGGGCCGAATGGCTTCCTTCTGCTCTGTAGGGATTCTACAATCCTAATATTTCACTCTGAGTATTACTTGATTAATTATGAATGTGAACAAGTTATTGACTCCACTCTGTTCAGCAGGGTCAATATCAGACAGAAGAGAGGACCCCGCGGTTCCCAGCTGCAGCTATCAGACCCTAAGTTATAGTGAAATGCATTTGTCTGCTAAAGGGTAATGTGAATATAACACAAACATTTATCTGTTCCAAAATCCTTTAGCAGACATCAGACAGTCTGGTGTTTCTCAATAATCTTACTTGATGACAGGGGCGGTCTGGATTCGATAATACCAAACCAGGTCCAATGATGTTGAAGGTTGCATCGATATGCATGGGGTTTGGATCCTTGAAAGAAATTGTGTGAACTCTGTAAGTTGGTGAAAGGTGTCTGCGCATCCACTCAATCCCCAGATAGTTAGTCACCTGGAGAATAAAACAAACCCACTATTCACATTGGACCTCTACCTGTTGGACTTGTTAATATCTCATATGGTGCATAAACAAAGCAATGCACAGATTCTGGGCACAGTCCAGCTTCAATGGAAATAATTAATCGGAAAATATGAATTTGCACTAGGGCAATAGATGTAAGCTGAGTTTGATCAGGGGACAGTGGGATGTGAAGGACTAAGTGAAGTAAAGTGCCCACCTGGCTCCTTTGTACAAAGATATCTCTCCCAGCTCTCATGAAGTCAGCAGCATCAAAGCAAGGTTCAAATTCAGTGGTTACAAATTTCCCCTGGCTGGCGAGTTTGTGTCTGTCCTCCACTGAAAGAATGGGATAATCCTGTAGTGGCAACAGAGACCAGAACGTAATCAAATCAACTTACACAACAAATCGTAGAATCATACAACGGGATGAAGACCCTCCAGCCCATTCTGTCTCTGCTGCCCCACTAAGGGAACAATTCACTTCCCAACTTCTCCCCAGAATCCTGCACATTCTTCCTGTTCAGATAAATTCCTTTGCAATGCTTCAACTGCAATCTTGGACGTGCATTCCGGGCCTGAATCACTTGCTGTGTGAGAAAGATTTTCCCCATGTTGCCATTAATTCTTTTGCCAATTACCCTAAACCCTGTCCTCTGGTCCTAAATGTTTCTATCATTGGGAATAATTTCTCCTCAGCTGCTCTGTCCAATTCCCTCATGATTTTGAAGATCTCGGTCAAATCTTCTCTCCACCTTCTCTTCTCCAAGAGTAACAGTCCCTATTTCTGCAATCTATCCACGTAATCCCTGGATCCATTCTCACGAATCTTTTCTGAACTCTTTCCAGTGCCTTCACATCCTTCCTAAAGTTCAGCACCCAGAACTCAACACAAAATTACAGCCAAGGGCAAACCAGTGTTTTTACATGAGTTGAACGTAGCTTCCTTGCTCTTGTACTCTATGCCCCTACTAATGAAGCCCAGGATACTATATACTTTGTTGATCACTCTCTGTAGTTGTGAGTCTCCATCAATGATTTACACAGATCCTTCTGCTCCTGCATCCCCTTTCGAATTATATTTTATATCGACCATGTATTTCCTGCCAAAACGAATCACTTCCCACTTTTCTGCATTAAATTTCATCTTCTGCTTGTCCGCCCATTTTACCAGCCTATGTCTTTAGGAAGTACATTGTCGTCCTCACAGTTCACAATGCTTCCAAGTTTTGTACCATCTGCAGATTTTGAAATTGCTCCCTGTGCACCAAGGTGTAAGTCATTAATATATATCAGGAAAAGCAAGGGTTCCAATCCTGACCCTTTGTAAACTCCACTACTAACCTTCCTCCAGTCTGAAAAACATCCGTGAACCATTACTGCTGTCACTCAGCCAGTTCTGTATCCATGTTGTTACTGTCCCTTTTATTCCATGAACTATAGGTCTGCTCACAGGCCTCTCATTGGGCAATTTATCAGAAATCTCCCAGAAGTCCATGCACACGACAACAATGGCATTTTGTTACCTCATGAAAAACTCCAGCAAGTTCGTCAAACTTCATTTCTCTTAAGAAATCTGAGCTGGTTTTCTTTAATTAACCCACATGTGACTATTCATTTTGTCCCAAATTATCATTTCTGGGAGTTTCCCTGGCCTGTAGTTGTTGGGTTTATCTGTATACCCTTTTTTAACAAAAGTTTAACATTTGCAATTCCCAGTCCTCTGGCATCACTTCAAGTCTAGGAGTATCCTTGAATCCAACTCATCCAATCCCTGTGCCTTATCAACTTGAAACACAGATAGTCCATCAAATACCAACTCATCAATCTTAAACCCTTCTAGTGTCTGAATGATCTCCTCTTTCACCATAGCCTGGGGAGCATCTTCTTCCTTGGTGAAGTATTCATTTATTACCTAAGCCATACTCCCTGCCTGCTTGTTAGGAGCAGGAGTAGGCCATTTGGCCACCCCCCCCCCCCCCAACAACTCCACACCTCACCCTCCCCACCCCCCCCATAACATTTGACTCCCATGTTAGGCAAGAATCTATTGCCCCAATTCCTCCTTTTACCATAGATGTGCTTATAGAAGATTCCTTTTTCTGTTTGTTGCCAGTCTCTTTTCATTCTCTCAAAGAAGTGTCAGCATTAGGATCAGGAGTTAGCAAGGTCAGCCCTTTCAGCCTGCTCCGCCAATCAATCAGATCATGACTAATCTCTCCCTGGTCTCAAATCCACCTCCCCGCTGTTCCCTGTATCCCTCTTTCCCTTTCTTTATTAGAAATATGTCCATCACCCTCTTAAAACCATTCGCCGATTCAGACTCCACCGTGCTATGGGGCAGTGAGTTCCACCAATTCACCACCCTCTGCGGGAAGTAGTGCCTCCTCATCTCAGTTTTAAATTCACCGCTTCTCAGCCTCTACCTAGGACCTCTTGTTCTAGATTGCCCCATAAAGGGAAACATTTGGTTGATATTTACTTCATTAATTCCTTTTAAAATTTTATATACCTCGATCACGTCCCCTCTTATCCTTCTAAACTCCTTCTAAAATATAAAATCAAACTGTTTAATCTGTCCTCACATGTCAACCCATTCACCCCCAGAATCAATCTGGTGAACCTCTTGTCTTGTTTCTCATATTTGCTTTCTCACTTCTCCCGTGAACCTGCACAGTCTGGACTCGGACCACCTGAAGGTCACTCAGTATTGACTGTACCACTCTGCTGAACCCTTCACAGAATCGTTATGGGGCAGAAGGAGGGCATTTGGCCCATCATGTTTGCACTGACTCTCCAAAGAGCATCATGACTTAGTGCCATTCTCCTGCTTTTTCCCCATATTCTGTATATTGTTTCTATTCAAATAATCATCTAACGTCCTCCTGAATGCATCAGTTGAACCTGCCTCCACCACACCCGCAAGCAGTGCATTCCTGACCTGAACCACTCGCTGGGTGAAAAAGCTTTTCTTCATATCATATTTGCTTCTTTTGCAGATCACTTTAAATCTGTGCCCCCTCGGTCTTGATCCTTTTATGAGGGGGAACAGTTTTTTCCTCTCTACTCTGTCCAACTCCTTCATGATTTTGAACGTCTCTATCAAATCTCCTGTTAGCCTCCCATCTCCAAGGAGAACAGTCTCAACCTCTCCAATGTATCCTCATAACTGAAGTTTCTCATCCCTGAAACCATTCTTGTAAACCTCTTCTGCCCGCTCTCCAATGCGTTCACATCCTTTCTCGTGAGGCACCCGCAACTGCACACAACGTTCCAGCTGAGGTCTAACTAGTATCCAACTCTGAGAAACAGTTTAATGATGAGAGGAACTTACACCATCCAGGTGAGTTGATCCTTACCATGTCATAGAGTTTGTCAGACATTTGCGGTTTAGGAGCTGTCGTCCATTTTGCTCCCCGCAGAAAATAACCCTTGATGAGTGGCCGATACGCTCTGTATTCAAAAAAGCGAGCGCGCCACGCCATTGGTGCTTCAATGATCTCATTGCCAACCACCAGCAGTATATCTCTCGGCATGGCAGCGTACATTCCTGAGGAGAGCAGCTTACTATCAGTACAACATCAAGTCATTCATTCTCTCAGCTAATATTCAACTTAACAGCACCTGCTTCAGAAAATATAACAAAGACAAGGTCAAGTCATTTGTGCCTATCAATTTTTAAGAAGTTCTTTTATGGGATGTGGGTATTCCTGGTTAGATCAGCATTTATTACCCATCCCTAAGTGCCCTTGAGAAGGTGATGGTGAGCTGCCGTCTTAAACCGCTGCAGTCCCTGAAAAGTAGGTATAGTGCTATTAGGGAGGGAGTTCCAGGATTTTGATCTGGTGACAGTGAAGGAACAGTAATATATTTCTAAGTCAGGGTGGTGATTGACTTGGGGGAAAACTTTAGTGTGGTGGAGTTCCCAGGTACCTGCTGTTCTTGTCCTTCTAAAGGTAGAAATTGCAGGTTTGGAAGGTGCTGCCTAAGCACCTTGATGAGATGCTGAAGTGTGTTCTGTCGATGGTACAAAAACAGAAAATGCTGGAAAAACATAGTAGGTCTGCCAGCATCTGTGGAGACAAAGGAGCAAATGTTTCAAGTCTGGAAGACCCTTCATCAGTGCTTGGTCCATCCCCACTTCTGACCTTATGATGGAGGGAAAGTCATTGATGAAGCTGAAGATGGTTGGGCAAAGGATGTCAAGTTCCCACCATTCCCCTCCCCAGGATCAACTCCCATTCTGACACTAGGATTAAGGTCCATTGTGTATGCTCCTTTGAGATCTCTGTGAATGAACCCAATATTGTTTCACTTGCTGAGGAACGCAGACCAGAAATATCCCCAGTGTTATCCACAGCCTATCCAGACTCAGCAACAAAAAAAATCCTAATGCAACGCTGATCTTTATCTCAAGGTGATGAAGACACCTCGATTCAAGAAAGGAAGGAGACACAGAGCAGGAAACTATAAGCCAATTAAAATTTGTTGTAGGGAAATTGCTGGAAAATATTCTTAAGGAGCTTATAGCAGGGCACTTAGAAAATCTCAATGCAATCAGGTGGAGTCAAGATGGTTTTGTGAAAGGGAAATAGAGGTTCGGTACAAGGAAACAGAGAGTAGGCAAAAATAGGTGATTTTTGGGTCAGCAAGATGTCACAAATGGAGTGCCACAGGGATCATTGCTGGGGCCTCAACGACTTATAGTTTATATCAGTGGCTTGGATGAAGGAACCAAATGTATGGTCGCTAAATTTGCTGATGATACAAAGATTGTGAAGTGGACGTAAAGAGGCTATAAATGGATATAGGCAGGTTAAGTGAGTAGGTAAATGTGGCGGATGGAGTGAATCAAAAGTTTGTTCACTTTGACAGTAAGAACAAAAAGCAGCAAATTATTTAAACGGAGAGAGATTGTAGAACTCAGTGATACAGAGGGATCTGGGCATCCTGGTAAACGAATTAGGAAAGGTTAGTGTGCAGGTACAGCAAGTGATTAGGAAGGTAAATGGAATATTGGTGTTTATTGCAGAGGAAATGGAATATAAAAGTCAGGATATTTTGCTAAAGTTGTACAGGGTATTGATGAGACCACATCTGGAGTACTGTGTACAATAAAAACAGAAAATGCTGGATAAACTCAGCAGATCTGGCAGCATCTATGGAGAAAAACAGAGTTAAGCTTTCTTATCTATCTGATCCTTAACTCTCTTTGTCTGTCTCTAGACGAATAGATAAATCATCCATCTGCAGCTTTAAGCCACCTCAACGCTGACAGCAGCAAGACCTCCAAGCGAGAGCAGGAAGACCTCCAAGTGAGGCGGAGAGACTGGATTCAGTCTGAATCCAGCAAAGTCACCAAACTGCAAATTCGTTTGAACTTTAAGAATTCTAATTTGGCCAACCTGTCCTGTGGGCTGTTTGTATTTTACATCAATTGGTTTAAGTACTATGAAGTTAACCTCTTTCTTTGCTAAACTCAAGGAAACCTATCCAGTTGGTTCTTTTATGGTCGCAGGACATAAATAGTTAAAAACTCCCTGAATTGGTAAATACATCCTTCATAAACAGTAAAGACCCCTTGTGGTGAAATGAGGAGAGGACAAAGAGAACATTCGACCCCTCCTCATCTGGCCATAACAGAATAGCCCAGCCTCATCCACTCTCTGTGGAAGAGAATTCCAAAAACTAACAAAGCAAGAAATTCCTCCTCATCTCGGTCTTAATTATGAAACACTTTACTTTTAAACCATGCCAAAGTTCTAGATTCCCTCACAAGAAAAGACATGAGGCTTAGGGTTGGGGAAAACATTAGGAGAAGGGCTCAGGAGAGAAATCATGAGCCCTGGTTCTTCTCCTGTTTATGGGATCCTCATTACACACTCCCTCCCCCAACCTTTAATCATGCAGATTCTTTTTAATGATCTTCAATTCATGTCTGGCTTCTTAACGTGAAGCTGATGTAGCTAAAATCAATGCTCTAACTGGATGGTGGAATAGGTTGGAGGGACCGAATGGCCTCTTCCTTTTCCTGACCAATGTTGTATCTCTAATCTCTCATTAGCATCTTCAAACATGTCACACCTAAAATTTAACTCAATGAATTTGGTCATCTTAAATGATAAAAGGACAAACACCACCCATCTGGGCTAGTGGAGGATGTCCGCCAGGTTCCTCAGCACTCTGCAGGGACATCAGGTTAAGAACATAAGAAATAGGAGCAGGAGTAGGCCATCTAGCCCTTCGAGCCTGCCCCACCATTCAATAAGATCACGGCTGATCTGAAGTGGCTCAGTTCCACTTTCCCGCCTTCTCCCCATAACCTTTAATCCCCTTGCCTATCAAAAACCTATCTACCCGTGTCTTAAATATATTTAGCGAGGCAGCCTCCACCACTTCAACGGGCAGAGAATTCCAGAGATTCACCACCCTTTGAGTGAAGAAGTTCCTCCTCAACTCCGTTCTAAACTGCCCCCACCTTATCTTGAGGCTGTCCTTTCTGAGTGGGAAGAGCCTCTCCACCTCTATCCTATCCATCCCATTCATCATCTTGTACGTCTCAATGAGATCTCCCCTCATCCTTCTAAACTCTAACGAGTACAAGCCTAGTTTATTCAGTCTCTCCTCATAGCTCAACCCCCTCAACTCCGATATCAGCCTAGTGAACCTAAGGTTAGGACAGGGTCAACTCCTGAACTTCCATCTCTTGGTCAGAGGGGCTCATTAATAAACAGTGGGAACGGGGTTGCTTCTGTATCAGAGAAAGAGGCCATGCCTTCAGGAACGGAGATGTTAAGAAAGGTTAAGGGCCATCTGTGGCCTTTACCCAGAGACACATGATCTGAATAAAACAGAAAATGCATTGTCTGATCTAGTCAGACCTCAGCCCATATTCACCAAATATACCTTTCATCACTCTTATTACTAAAGAACAACATTGCAAGGAAAATCTTTCCTTACCTGTCGATTCAAAGTCTGGGGTTTTATAACATTCAGCCCAGTCTATGAGCTCTGGGTGTCTGACAATGACTCCCTCCCCACGGAGAACATTACACATCTCATCTATTTCTGCAACAGCTTTCTTCACATGTTCCTTAGGAAATCTCTGGCCTCCATATTGCTGGTAAAATGGCCAATGCTTCTCATAGGTGTTGGCCTGAAAAAGAAACAGATGAGAGCATTCTCCCCCAGACGTGAACAAAGTGAATTAAAACATGGTGTTTTCATTTAAAGATCAGTCCAAATCATTCGATACGTTTGCTCCAGGCCAGAGCTGTGGCTTTGAATCTCAGCAGCATTCTCCAGGCACTCCATTCTTTGAAAAGTCTTCCCTCAGCTAAGGTGTTAAATCAAATTGCGAGTCATCACCCCCATGGATGATAACCATTATGCCAGAACCAGGAATCGAGAGATTAACCTCACTACCTTTAAACAATCACCTACATCGCAACAATCACGAAATTGTGTGAACCACTCAGATCTTGCAAATAATCAGAAGAGAAAGAATTTGTATTTTGTGTGTTTGATGTACTCCATGTGGCTTTTAGCAAGGTTTTTGACAAGGTTCCACACGATAGACTGGTCAGCAAAGTGAAGTTTCAGGGGATCTAAGGGAAAATGACACGTTTGATCCAAAATGGGTCCCATGGGAGGAAGTAAAGGGTTAACAGTTGGTGGGTGTTTTGTGGCTGGAAGGTTATTTCCAGTGGGGTTTTACAGGGCTCAATGCTGGGTTCCCTACTGTTGATGAGATATATCAATGACTTAGATTTGAAGTAGGGGGTGTGATTAGAAATTTTGTGGATGTTACAAAAATTGTGTGATCCAGCAGAAGGCAGCAGAGTAGTGAAGCTGATTGGTTGTTGTCGTAAAAATTTGCCTCTTTGGTGTGATTTGGACAGGGTGTGTGTGGGTATCTGCATGGCAGATACAGTATAATGTGGATAAATCTGAGGTTATCCACTTTGGTGGCAAGATCATTACTTGAATGGATGTAATTTGAGTGAGATGGATACTCAACGAGACCCTGATGTCCTCATGCATCAGCCACTGACAGTAAGCACGCAGGGACAGCAGGCAATAAAGGCGGCAAATGATATGTTGGCCATCATAGCAAGAGGATTTCAGTATAGAGATAGGAATGTTTTGCTGCAATTATATAATGTGTTGGTGAGACCATACCTGGAGTATTGTGTGCAGTTTTGGTGTTTTTATCTGAGGAATAATGCTCTTGCTATAGAGGGAATACAGCAAATGTTTACCAGGCTGATTCCAGGTCTGTCATATGAGAAGAGACTAAGTTGGTTAGAATTGTATTCACTGGAGTGAGAGGGGATCTCATAGAAACTTATAGAATTCTAACAGGGTTAGACAGGATGAGTTCAAAAACAATGTTCCCAATGGTGGGGGAATCCAGAATCAAAGGTCATAGTTTGAGGATCAGGGGTAAACCTTTTAGAACTGAGGTTAGGAGAGATTTCTTCACCCAGAGAGTGGTGAATGTGTGGAATTCACTCCCACAGAAAGTAGTCGAGGCCAAAATGCTGTGTGATTTCAAGAAGAAATTCACAGAGAGTGGGGATAAAGGGGTCTTTCTCAGGATGACAGCTGGTGACTAGTGGTGTGCCTCAAAGGTCAGTGCTGGGATCGCAACTTTTCACAATACACATTAATGATTTGGAAGAAGGAACTCAAGGCACTGTTGCTAAGTTTACAGATGATACAAAGATGTGTAGAGGGACAGGTAGTATTGAGGAAGCAGCAGGGCTGCAGAAGGACTTGGACAGTGTAGGAGAGTGGGCAAAGAAGTGGCGGATGGAATACAAAATGGAAAAGTGTGAGGTTATGCACTTTGTAAAGAGGAATGGAGGCATAGACTATTTTTTAAATGGAAAAATGCTTAGGAAATCAGAAGCACAAAGGGACTTGGGAGTCCTTGTTCTCTTAAGGTTAACGTGCAGGTTCATCGCTAGTTAGGAAGGCAAATGCAATGTTAGCATTCATGTCAAGAGGGCTAGAATACAAGAGCAGGGATGTATTTCTGAAGCTCTGTAAGGCTCTGGTCAGACCCCATTTGCTGTATTGTGAGCAGTTTTGGACCCTGTACCTAAGGAAGGATGTGGGTCCTTGATAGGGTCCAGAGGAGGTTCACAAGAATGATCCCTGGAATGAAGAGCTTATCATTTGAGGAAAGGTTGAAGGTCTGGACTCATTGGAGTTTAGATGGATGAGGGGGCGATCTTATTGAAACTTACAGGATACTGAGAGGCCTGGATAGAGTGAGGAAATTGCTGGAGCCTTGAGAGAAATCTTTGTATCCTCACTGGCTACAGGGGAGGTCCCAGAGGATTGGAGAATAGCCAATGTTGTCCCTTTGTTTAAGAAGAGTACCAAGAATAATCCAGGTAATTACAGGGCTGGTGAGCCTTATATCAGAGGTAGGGAATTATTGGAGAGGATTCTTTGAGACAGAATTTATTCCCACTTGGAAATAAGTGGACGTATTAGTGAGAGGCAACATACTTTTGTTAAGGGGAGATCGTGTCTCATGAACTTGATTGAGTTTTTCGAGGAAGTGACGAAGATGATTAATGAGGGTAGGGCAATAGATGTTGTCTGCATGGACTTCAGTAAGGCCTTTGGCAAGGTCCCTCATGACAGACTGGTGCAGAAGGTGAAGTTGCATGGGACCAGAGATGAGCTAGCAATATGGATACAAAACTGGCTCAGTCAAAGAAGACAGAGGGTAGCAGTGGAAGGGTGTGTTTCTGAATGGAGGGCTGTGACAAGTGGTGTTCTTCAGGGATCAGTGCTGGGACCTTGGCTGTTTGTAATATTTATAAATGATTTGGAGGAAACTAACTGGATTGATTAGTAAGTTTGAGGACAACACAAAGGTTTGTGGATTTGCAGATAGCGATGAGGACCTTCGGAGGACACAGCAGGATATAGATGAGATGGAGAATTGGGCAGAGAGATGGCGGATGGAGTTAATCCATATAAATGTGAGGTAATGCATTTTGAAAGGTCTAATACAGATAGGAAATATACAGCAAATGGCAGAACCCTTAAGAGTATTGATAGGCAAAGGGATCTGGGTGTACAGATACACAGCTCACTGAAAGTGGCAATATAGGTAGAGAAGGTAGTCAAGAAGGCATACAGCATTCTCTGGCTGAAGAAATTCCTCCTTATCTCTGTTTTAAAAGATCATTCCTTTAGCCTGAGGTTATGTCCTCTGCTTCCAGTTTTTCCTACTAGTGGAAACATCCTCTTCATGTCCACTCAAAGAACAAAGACAATTACAGTGCAGGAAGAGGCCCTTTGGCCCTCCAAACCTGCACTGACTTGTTTCACTGACCTGTCTTCACTGGCCGGGGTATTGAGTTTAAAAATTAGCAAGTCGTGTTGCAGCTTTATAGAACCTTAGTTAGGCCGCACTTAGAATATAGTGTTCAATTCTGGTTGCCACACTACCAGAAGGATGTGGAAGCTTTGGAGAGGGTACAGAAAAGATTTACCAGGATGTTGCCCGACATGGAGGGCATTAGCTATCAGGAGAGGTTGGAGAAACTTGGTTTGTTCTCTATAGAGCGACGGAGGTTGAGGGGCGATCTGATAGAAATCTACAAGATTATGAGAGGCATGGACAGAATGGATAGTCAGAAGCCTTTTCCCAGGGTGGAAGAGTCAATTACTAGGAATCATAGATTTAAGGTGTGAGGGGCAAGGTTTAAAGGAGATGTACGAGGCAGATTTTTTACACAAAGAGTAGTGGGTGAGAATATAAAAGCCATGAGGTTTATGTATAGTTTTGTATTCTCATGCTTTGAACAAGCTGTCCTGCACGTATGCAGAAGTGCAATTAATCACACTTTGTAGTCTAGCTGTACCTGGTACCAAGTGTTTTAACTGTCATGTAAGGATTTGTTACGATGAAAGTGTGTACAGATTTGATTGGTTTTCAGAACATCATGAACTGTGCATGCAGCTATACTACTGCTCTATTGGTGTAAAAGAGTCGGGGACAAGTTGTAATAGGCTAATGCTCTGGAAGCCCACCTACAGACTGGGACAAATGTTTGGAAAAGTAGAACAAAGGAGTTAGTTTTGCCTGGGTGTGCGGGACCACTGATGCCTGCCCACCTTAAGGAAAATTAGCCCCAACGTCGTAAAAGAATAAAGGTACAAATCTTCTATCCGGAGTTGACTTGATTATTATCAAACCAAGCCGAACGCAGAACGCCAAACCTTAGAGATTGTCATAGGTGCCTGGAACTTGTTGCCGGGGGAGTTAGTGGAAGCGGATACGGTAGTGATTTTTATGGGTGTCTTGACAAGTACATGAATAGGATAGGAACAGAGAGATATGGTCTCCGGAAGGGTCAGGGGTTTTAGTTAAGTTGGGCAGCATGGTCAGTGCACACTTGGAGGGCCGAAAGGTCTGTTCCTGCACTGTAATTTTCTTTGTTCTTTGAGTGGACATGAAGAGGATGTTTCCACTAGTAGGAAAAACTGGAACAAGAGGACACAACCTCAGGCTAAAGGGACAATCCTTTAAAACAGAGATCAGGAGGAATTTCTTCAGCCAGAGAATGATGAATCTGTGGATCTCTTATCCACAAAAGTCTGTGCAGGCCAGGTCATTGAGTGTTTTTAAGACAGAGATAGATAGGTTCTTGATTAATAAGGGGATCAGGGGTTATGGGGAAAAGGCAGGAGAAAGGGGACGTGAAAAAAAATCAGCCATGATTGAATGGTGGAGCAGACTCGATGGGCCGAGTGGCCTAAATCTGCTCCTATGTCTTAACTTAGATATAGCTCTTAAGGCTAAAGGGATCCAGGGACATGGTCAGAAGAGGGATCAGGATATTGAATTTGATGATCAGCCACGATCAAGATGAATGGTGGAGCAGGCTCGAAGGGCAGAATGGCCTCCTCCTGCTTCTAGTTTCCATGATTGTGAGGAAGGAAGCTGTTGACTACAGAAACCCAGAGAAGCAGCAACTGAAAATTAAACCTTTAAACTGCCGTCCAAATTCCAACATTATCAGACACCCAGGGCAGAAGTCTCCCTAAAAATTCAAAGGTTTGAATTCATGGGAACACTGAAGTTTTTCTCGATTGTTTTCTTCAGTGGGAGTTCAGAGAAGACTCTCCCACACTCTCTGTGATGGCAGAGGCCACCAGGTGAATATCATTAAAAACTATTCTTGTCCAGGAAGCTGAAACCAGCAGGACTCTGCCCATGCGCAATAGCCTCGAACTATCAGCAACTCCCCCCAAATAGTGACGATCCCCTCCTCTCTCCCATGAGGCAGGCAGACCCCTCCCAGCTGCCTTCCCCAGCCTAACCTGAGCACTGGTCTCCTTCCTGTCTCAACCAATCCCAAAAGCAGAGTGGCAGTGTGAACCCCACCCCCAGCGAGCACCCCAAAGCTCCTCCCCCAGGCCCCAGTCCCTTGGTACCGCCTACTATAGGCCCTACCCCCTTGCCATTGCAGGGGAACAGGCTGGCACTGCTAGGGTGCCCATGCCCAGAGGGCACCCCTTGCCAACCAATGCTAGCTCCCCGAAAGTGGGGAGCTACTTTAAACCCCACTGGAGTGAAACACTCTGGCAGGGTAGCAGAGGCAAGCGGGGCCCAGAGAATTCAGGTAAGCGTTGCGCACGCGAGCAGGAGACAACCTGAGTGAGGCAGCCGGAGTGATTGAAACTTGGTAAATTTGGAGTAGTGTGGGAGGAGGTGCTTTTTCCTTTTTTGTCCTGTTGTCTTTCTTCTTGCATTGTAATTGTTAATCTGCAGAGAGCGTCCTGGGAAGGTAAGTGATATAAAGACCTAGCTCGGGTATCTGCAGTGATAAGTGATGGTAAGAGTTTGATAAAATTTCTCAAATAATTTAATTGGTGACAGAAATGTTGGTCAGTGGGGTTAAGTGCTACACCTGTGAAATGTGGGAGATTCGTGACGCTTCCAGCATCTCGGACAACTACATTTGCAGGAAGTACACCCAATTGCAGCTCTGTACAGACCGCATGGATAGGTTGGAGCAGCAGTTGGACGCACTTAGGAGCATGAAGATGGCGGAAAGCATCATAGATAGGAGCTTTAGAGATGCAGTGATACCCAGAGGGCAGGCACATAGATGGGTGACCGCTAGAAGGGACAGGCAGTCAGTGCAGGAATCCCCTGCGTTCGTCCCCCTCTCTAACAAGTATACCATTCTGGATACTGTTGGTGGGGGCGGCCTATTAGGGAAAACAGCAGCAGCAGCCAGAGCAGCAGCACCATGGCTGGTTTCGTTGTTAAGCAGGGAGGGGCAAAGAGTATGAGAGCAACAGTTATAGGGAACTCTATAGTTAGGGGTACAGATAGGCACTTCTGTGGATGTGAAAGAGGCTCCAGGATGGTATATTGCCTCCCTGGTGCCAGGGTCCAAGATTTCTCTGAATGGGCAGAAAGTATTCTGAAGGGAGAGGATGATCAGCCAGAGGTCTGATACATATTGGTACTTAAGTAGGAGGAGTGATGAGGTCCTGCAGCAGCAGTTTAGGGAGTTAGGTAGAAAGTTAAAAAGCAGGTGGTACTTGGACAAGAAGGACAGGTTGCATCTAAAGTGGAGTTTGCTGTGGCAGGGCTGTGTGGTGTCGTGGTCACTGTTCTCCTGAAGGCTGGGTAGTTTGCTGCGGACAATGGTCTGTTTGAGGTTGCATGATTGTTTGAAGGCAAGAAGTAGGGGTGTGGGGATGGCCTTGCCGAGATGTTCATCTTCATCAGATAACATGCCGAAGGCTCCGGAGAAGATGTTGTAGCTTCTTCGCTACCTGTTAAGACTCACATTCCAACCATTATCTTGTAAATTGAGTCTCTGTGTTTATATGTGCCCTGTTTGTGAACCCAACTCTTCACTCACCTGACGAAGGAGCAGCGTTCCGAAAGATTGTGCTACCAAATAAGCCTGTTGCATTTTAACCTGGTGTTGTGAGACTTCTTACTGTATAACAATATAAGGTAGGAACTGAAGAATGTAGATTGGGAGCAGATGTTTGAGGGCAAATCAATATTTGGCATGTGGAGAATTTCAACTGTAAGGAGATAGGAATTCGGGATTGGCACCTTCCTCTAAGGATGAAGGATAACTATGACAAGTTTTAGGAACCTTGGATAGCGAACACTAGATTGTGAGCCTAGTTAAAACGAAAAAGGAAGCATTTGTCAAGGCTAGGTGTCTGGGAACACACGAAGCAACTATGGAATACAAGGAAAGTAGAAAGAAATTTAAGCAAGGCATCAGGAGGGCAAAGGGAGTCACAAAAAGTCATTGGCCAACAGGATTAAGGAAAATCCCAAGGCTTTTTATACATATATAAAGAGCAAGAGGATAGCCAGGAAGAGGGCTGTGACTAGTGGTGTTCCTCAAGGATCGGTGTTGGGACCTTTGCTGTTTGTAATATATATAAATGATTTGGAGGAAAGTGTGACTGGTTTGATTAGTAAGTTTGCGGATGACACAAAGGTTGATGGAATTGGGGATAGTGATGAGGACCATCAGAGGATACAGCAAGATATTGATCAATTGGAGACATGGGGGGAGAAATGACAGATGGTGTTTAATCCGGACAACTGTGAGGTAATGCATTTTGCAAGGTCGAATACAGGTGGGAAATATACAGTAAATGGCAGAACCCTCAAGAGTATTGCTAGGCAGACGGATCTGGGTGTACAGGTACATAGGTCACTGAAAGTGGCAATGCAGGTGGAGAAGGTAATCAAGAAAACATACGGCATGCTTGCCTTCATCGGCCGGGGTATTGAGTTTAAAAATTGGCAAATCATGTTGCAGCTTTATAGAACCTTAGTTAGGCTTCACTTGAAATAAAGTGTTCAATTCTGGTCACCACATTACCAGAAGGATGTGGAGGCTTTGGAGAGGATACAGAAAAGATTTACCAGGATGTTGCCTGGTATGGAGGGCATTAGCTCTCCAGGTGAAACTTGGTTTGTTCTCACTGGAATGACAGATGTTGAGGGGCAACCTAATAGAAGTCTACAAGATTATGAGAGGCATGGACAGAGTGGATAGTCAGAAGCTTTTTCCCAAGGTCGAAGAGTCAATTACTTGGGGGCACAGGTTTAAGGCATGAGGAGCAAGGTTTAAAGGAGATGTACAAGGTAGGTTTTTTATACAGAGGATGGTGGGTGCCTGGAACTCCCTGCCAGGGGATGAAGTGGAAGCAGCTACAGTACTGACTTTTAAGGGGCGTCTTGACAAATACATGAATAGGATGGGAATAGAGGGATCTGGCCCCCGGTAGGGTAGGGAGTTTTAGTTCACAGGGACAGCATAGTCAGTGCAGGCTTGAAAGGCGGAAGGGACTTCCTGTGCTGTAATTTTCTTTGTTCTACTCCTGGACCCGCTAATATAATTTAAATGATATTTAAAATGTCATTTAAATGCTAACCCTGCCGATTTCTGGGAGATGCTATTGGGGTGTGAATCCTGTGCATTGCACCCCCCCCACCCCCCCCCCCCACCCCCCCCACCCCCACCGCGCCATTTACCTGGCCGCTGCGCTAAAAGATTAGTGCAGCGGGGTGGGAGAATTGCGGTCCCAGGGCAGATATTCCAGCTCTGCGCTCCCCAAGACAGGAGAACGTGCAAACTCCGCACAATCCACAAGGCCAGAATCGAACCCGGGTCCCTGGCGCTGTGAGGCAGCAGTGTTAGCCACCATGCACCCTGTTAATAGTTACTTTCAGATTGTGGAAAGATATCTCAGTTGTTATTCCCAACAATTAAATTTAAAATGTTAAGAATTTAAAGTGCCCTGGAATGAACCCTGACTAATAGTGAAATCAGCCTTGCACCGGTTAGCTTTCTGCAGTTACTTTGATCCAGTTTCTGAGAATCACAGTTCAATAGGCTATTTGCATTTCACAGCCTTGTGAATTGCTTCTCATCTCTCCAATTTCATTTTCTGGCAGCAGAAAAAGACCAATTTGCCAAGATAACAGTTTCTGACTAACCAGCTGATTCTGAATCGGACAACTTCCAATTAGGAAATTACACACTTAAACCATCCACAGCATCATCCTGAACGGAATAAGATAGAAACAGAAAATGAGAGAAATCCTGAGCAGGTCTTGTAACGTCTGTGTGGGGTGAGAGGCAATTTGTACAGGGCATTGGACTGTGTGCAGGGGGGGAGGTCCCAATGACCACCTCTGTCTGTGCTGAGCACATCTGCATTAATACATGTGTTACCCAGTTACCCAGGAGGAGTCCAGCTGGCTGGAGTGATGGGTCTGGCTGGGTCGCCTGCTGGACAAAGCCAAGTTGACCATCTCACAGGTATAGGGTGGGGGTGATTCCAGCTGCCTCTCCTCTGCAGCTTCTCCACGCCCAGGTGATCCCTGAGAAGGGGCATGTGGTGTCTGCCAGGTCTCCCATGCTCAGCGCCCACCTCAGGATCTGGAGTGTGTAATCACACAAGAATTAGGAACAGGAGTCGCCCATTCGGTCCCTCCAGCCTACCCCATCATTCAGTACAATCATGGCTGATCTATGCAGGCCTCAACTCCTTTTCTGTGCCATTTCCCTGTAGCCCATTATTCTTCGATCCAAACATTTATCCACCTCCACTTTAAATATTTCTACAGCCTCCACCATCCTTAGGGACACAGAATCCCAGAGATTCACTGGCCTGTGTAGGAAGACCCCAGTAGATTTAAATTGTTGTTTCCTTTGACTTTGATCTGATTTTAATTTTATTCATTCTCTCTCTAAAAAGGGACATTTTTAATAGATCTTTTGTTTGGTGACACTGAGGATGCCATTATTTCCAACTGAAAAACAAATGCAAAAGATTGAAAGCATTCGAGTTGGTTGGAAGAATTTGGTAAATTACCTGTCTCACTTTTTATTCACAGGAAGCTTCAATTTACTTTTGCCTATTTGTAAAAGATTAAATTTAAGTAAAAGTTTAATTTAGCTTAACTTCGAAAGGCAAACACTACCAAGTGCCGCGCCCAGCTCAGAGTCACACAGCAAGAAATTAGCAACACCCTCCGTCAAGCGTCCTTACTTCATTCACTCAACAATTAAACCAAATATTCAACAGTTAAACTAAACTCTGTCCTGGGTGTGAAGCCTTTTAAAGCAGCCCCTCCCCGGACAGCAGACTCCAGTTCATGGTGTGAATCAGTGTCCTCCTTCACATTATACTGTTGACTGCAATATTAATTTCGGACATCTGATGCACCACTATGCGAGGCTGGGTACAAGCTGGTGAGCACTGTTTGTGAACTGACTTCCCAAGAGCTGTTTTCATTCCATCTCGAGATTCTAAGATTGAATCAGTTAAATAAGGAACATTCCATCCCCATTAATCCTTTTAGTTTTTTTGCTCAGTGTCCCTCTCTGTCCTTGTATAGAGATACCGTCATGCCAGAAACGCTACATAATCGGAGGCCAATGCTGCTGTTGGCTGGGCTCCTGACTATTACAGTTGTTTCAATTTTGAAAATGATCCAATAACTTTCTTTCTGCGGTAACAAAGCAAATACTTCACAGAACATAAGAAATAGGAGGAGGAGTAGGCCATCCAGCCCTTCGAGCCTGCCCCGCCATTCAACAAGGTCATGGCTGATCTGTCGTGGCTCAGTTCCACTTTCCCGCCTTCTCCCCATAACCCTTAATCCCCTTGCCTATCAAAAACCTATCCACCCGCGTCTTAAATACATTTAGCAAGGCAGCCTCCACCACTTCAACGGGCAGAGAATTCCAGAGATTCACCACCCTTTGAGTGAAGAAGTTCCTCCTCAACTCCGTTCTAAACTGCTCCCCCTTATCTTGAGGCTGTGCCCTCTAGTCCTACTGTCCTTTCTGAGTGGGAAGAGCCTCTCCACCTCTATCCTATCCATCCCATTTATCATCTTATATGTCTCAATGAGATCTCCCCTCATTCTTCTAAACTCTAACGAGTACAAGCCTAGTTTATTAGTCTCTCCTCATAGTTCAACTCCCTCAACTCCGGTATCAGCCTAGTAAACATCCTATGCACTCCCTCCAAGGCCAAAATATCCTTGCGTAAGTGCGGCGACCAAAACTGCACACAGTACTCCAGCTGCAGCCTCACCAGTGCCCTGTACAGTTGCAGCAAGACCTCCCTGCTTTTATATTCAATCCCCCTCGCTATGAAGGCCAGCACCCCATTCGCCTTCCTGACCACCTGCTGCACCTGCAGGCTGGGTTTTTGCGACAGGTCACAGGTCGCTTGTGTCAAAAGGATCAGTCTCTGGCAAACATTCTGAAGGTGAATTGTTGATATCACCGTGCCAGGTGCGTAACAATGTCAGATAACAGAATCGACTCTTGACAGAATCGGACTAGAATCACAACTTTGTTGCTAAGATCAGTAACCTTTACTCCAGTTCTCAGTTACTGAGAGAGTAAATTACACAGATATCAATGCTGGAATTTAAATCAAGTTACTCTGTCTGCTCATTTTGTATCTCCCCAACTCACTGCTCACATTTCAACAGCTGTTCTAATATATTCCTAACATGCATCCAACCTCGCTAAGTATGAGGCTGTTTAAAATTCAGTCACACAGTGAAACCCACAGCACAAAATATCCTTCAGCCCATCGAGTCTATGCTGTCAGTCCCAAACCCCAGTCTATCCCATAGCGCAGCAATTTTTTTCCCTCTGTGCCTGTCCAAACTTGATGATCAATGGTTTTTATTTTCCAACATGGGCCAGTTCCTGCACCCACTTGTTTTTTTTCTACCATTGCTGTGAGCCAATCTCTCGTAGGTACAAGGTTCCTGCTTCCAGCTCTTCCCTAACCCTTGCTTGAAACAAGATGTTAACCACAGCAAGTGTAACAGGACAGGTACGTTCTCAAACATGTTTTCCTCCTTCTCAAGCATTTTGCGATGGTTTTGTTTTGCTCTTGTGAAATATTGAGGCAGAAACCCACGGAGACACAGGGAGAATGTGCAGACTCAGCACAGACAATCACCCAATCCACGAATTGAACCCAGGTCCCTGGTGCTGTGAGGCAGCCGCACTAACCGCTGTGCCACTGTACCGGAACAAAATATCAGACTCCTGCTGTGGAACACAACAAGAATAATTTGTAGTGAACAACATTAACAAATTATAGATCAACTAATAACTGGGTAGAAAAAAGTGTAAAAGAGTGAACATTTGGCATGGTGGTACAATGGTTAGCACTGCTGCCTCACAGCGCTAGGGATCTGGGTTCCATTCTCTGGCTTGGGTCACTGTCTTTGCGGAGTTTGCACGTTCTCCCTGTGGCTGCGTGAGTTTCCTCCCACAGTCCGAAAGATGTGCTGGTCAGGTGTGTTGGCCATGCTAAATTCTCCCTCAGTGTACCCAAACAGGTGCTGGAGTGTGGTGACTAGGGGATTTTCACAGTAACTTCATTGGAGTGTTAATGTAAGCCTACTTGTGACACAAATAAATAAACTTATAAAATTAAGCCTTAGAATTGTAGACAGGTAGAGTCATAGAGGTTTACAGCATGGAAACAGGCCCTTCGGACCAACTTGTCCATGCCACCCTTTTTTTTTAAAGCTAATCCCAATTGCCCGCATTTGGCCCATATCCCTCTGTACCCATCGTACCCATGTAACCATCTAAATGCTTTTTAAAAGATAAAATTGTTCCCATCTCTACTGCTACCATCTCTGGCAGCTTGTCCCAGACACTCACCACCTGCTGTGTGAAAAAATTGCCCCTCTGGACACTTTTGTAACTCTCCCCTCTCACCTTAAACCTACGCCCTCCAGTTTTAAACTCCCTTACCTTTGGGAAAAGATATTGACTATCTATCTTGTCGGTGCCCCTCATTATGTTATAGATCTCTATAAGGTCACCCCTCAGCCTCCTATGCTCCAGAGAAAAAAAATCCCGGTCTATTCAGCTTCTCCTTATAACTCAATCCATCAAGTCCCGGTAGCATCCTAATAAATCTTTTCTGCACTCTTTCTAGCTTAATAATGGAATGGAATTAAAAAGTAGAACCGACAAGGTGGTTATCTCTGGGCTACTGCCTGAACCGTGTGCAGATGGGCGTAGGGTTGACAGGATTAAGGAAGTGAATGGGTGGCTCAGGGATTGGTGTGGGAGGAATGGGTTTGAATTTATGGGGCATTGGCACCAGTATTGGGGTAGGTGGGACCTGTTCGGGAGGGATGGGGTTGGTCTGAATCGTGCTGGGACCAGAGTGCTGGCGAATCGAGTAAAGAGGACTGTAGACAGGGCTTTAAACTAATTATGGGGGGGGAGGGTGTGAGGGTAGGTGACCTTACGAGGTCTAAAGTTAAGGAGAGTGTACATGTAAGGGAAGAGGCCGAGGATGTCCCAATAATAGAGGGAGTAGGGGGCGTGAGTATAGTTGGTGGCGTTGCGGCAAATAGGGTCCAGGTGAAGGCTGGGATGAAAGCACTTTATCTGAATGCACGAAGCATTCGGAATAAAGTGGATGAGCTGATGGCGCAGATCGACACAAATGGATACGATCTGGTGGCCATTACAGAGACGTGGCTGCAGGGTGACAGGGACTGGGAGCTGAATGTACAGGGCTATCAAGTGTTTAGGAAGGATAGACAGGAGGGAAAAGGGGGGGGCGTAGCTCTGCTGATTAAGGATAGCATCACGGTGGTAGCAAGGGATGATATTGGAGCCAAGGAGCAGAGGGTGGAATCGTTGTGGGTGGAGATTAGGAACAGCAAAGGGAGGAAGACGCTGGTGGGTGTCGTCTATAGGCCCCCGAATAATGATCTGGAGATGGGGCGGGCTGTTAACGCGCAAATAAGTGCGGCGTGCAGGAATGGGACGGCCGTAGTTATGGGGGATTTCAATCTGCATATTGATTGGTCGACCCATGTTGGACGTGGGGGGCTCGAGGAAGAGTTCTTGGAATGCTGCCGGGATAGTTTCCTCGAACAGTGTGTGTTGGAGCCGACGAGGGAGCGAGCTATCTTGGATCTGGTGCTATGTAATGAAGCGGGTAGAATTAGGGACCTTGTGGTGAAGGATCCTCTTGGAGAGAGTGATCATTGTATGGTGGAGTTTCTGGTGCAGATGGAGGAGGAGAAAGTGGGTTCCCGGACACGCGTCCTTTGTTTGAATAGAGGGAAATACGGTAGGATGAGAGAAGAATTGGCGAATGTGGACTGGGAGAGCGCGTTGGAGGGAGGGTCTGTTAAGGAGCAGTGGAGGATCTTTAAGGAGATCTTTCTTGGTGCTCAACGGAAATTTATTCCGATGGTCAAAAAGGATAGTAGGAGGAGAGGTAATAAGCCGTGGATAACAAAGGAGGTGAAGGAAAGTGTTAAACTAAAAGCGGAGGAATTTAGAGTAGCTAAGAGTAGTGGGCGAGAAGAGGATTGGGAGAGGTTTAAATGTCAACAAAGATTGACAAAGAAGTTGATAAGGAAGGGTAGGAGAAACTATGAAGCTGGGCTAGCGCTTAATATAAAAAAGGATAGCAAGAGTTTTTATAAATATATAAAAAGAAAGAGGTTGGCTAGGGTGAATGTTGGTCCTTTAGAGGATGAGAAAGGGGACCTAGTGGTAGGGGATGGGGATATGGCTAAGGTATTGAATAACTTTTTTGTTTCTGTCTTCACGGAGGAGGACGTGAATAATTTGCCGGGTGTTAGCGATAGAAAGGTGGTAGGACTGGAGGGTCTCAATGACATTACTGTTACTAGAAAGGCGGTGCTCGACAGACTGGAGGGGGCTGATTGTGGACAAGTCCCCAGGACCGGATGGAATGCATCCGAGGGTTCTGAAAGAAATGGCGGAGGTGATAGTGGATGCCTTGGTGGTTATTTTCCAAACGTCGCTGGATTCCGGGGAAGTGCCGGATGATTGGAAAACGGCTAATGTTACGCCGTTGTTTAAGAAGGGTGCCAGGCAAAAGGCGGGGAATTATAGGCCGGTTAGTTTAACGTCTGTGGTAGGTAAAATGTTAGAATCTGTCATTAAGGAGGAAATTGCGAGGCATCTTGAAGGGAATTGCTTGATAGAGCAGACGCAGCACGGTTTCATTAAAGGGAAGTCGTGTCTGACAAATTTACTGGAGTTCTATGAGGATGTGTCTAGGGCGGTGGATAGAGGAGAGCCGGTGGATGTGGTCTTTCTAGATTTTCAAAAAGCATTTGACAAAGTGCCTCACAAGAGGTTATTGCAGAAGGTCGAGGGACATGGAGTTGGGGGTAGGGTGTTAGCGTGGATAGAGGATTGGTTGTCAAATAGGAGGCAAAGCGTGGGGGTCAATGGGTGCTATTCGGATTGGCGGATGGTGACTAGTGGAGTGCCCCAGGGGTCGGTGCTGGGGCCTCAGCTTTTTACCATTTATATAGATGATCTGGAGGAGGGAACCGAGTGTAGAGTGTCGAAATTTGCTGATGACACCAAGATTGGGAGAACGGCAAATTGTGCGGAGGGTGTGGAGAGTCTGCAGAAGGATCTAGATAGGCTGGGCGAATGGGCCAGGAAATGGCAAATGGAATTTAATGTTGGCAAGTGTGAGGTGGTCCACTTTGGTAGGAAAAATGGTAGGAAGGACTATTACTTACGAGGCGAAAAACTGCAGCAGGCGACGGTGCAGAGGGACCTCGGGGTCCTTGTGCATGAGTCGCAAAAACCCAGCTTGCAGGTGCAGCAGGTGGTCAGGAAGGCGAATGGGATGCTAGCCTTCATAGCGAAGGGGATTGAATATAAAAGTAGGGAGGTCTTGCTGCAGCTGTATAGGGCATTGGTGAGGCCGCAACTGGAGTACTGTGTGCATTTTTGGGCGCCGCACCTGCGCAAAGATATTTTGGCCTTGGAGGGAGTGCAGAGGAGGTTTACTAGGCTGATACCGGAGTTGAGGGGGTTGAGCTATGAGGAGAGGCTGAATAAACTGGGCTTGTACTCGTTAGAGTTTAGAAGAATGAGAGGAGATCTCATTGAGACGTATAAGATGATGAATGGGATGGATAGGATAGAGGTGGAAAGACTCTTCCCGCTCAAAAAAGACAATAGGACTAGGGGGCACAGCCTCAAGATAAAAGGGGGGCGGTTTAGAACGGAGTTGAGGAGGAACTTCTTCACTCAAAGGGTGGTGAATCTCTGGAATTCTCTGCCCGTTGAAGTGGTGGAGGCTGCCTCGCTAAATATTTTTAAGACGCGGGTTGATGGGTTTTTGATAAGAGAGGGGATTAAGGGTTATGGGGAGAGGGCGGGAAAGTGGAACTGAGCAGCGACAGATCAGCCATGATCTTATTGAATGGCGGGGCAGGCTCGAAGGGCTGGATGGCCTACTCCTGCTCCTATTTCTTATGTTCTTATGTTCTTATAATATCCCTTCTATAATAGGGTGACCAGAATTGCACACAGTATTCCACGTGTGGCCTTACCAATGTGTTGTACAACTTCAACAAGATGTCCCAACTCCTGTATTCAATGTTCTGAATGATGAAACCAAGGTGTAAACTCATTTTCACGGAATCATAGAATCATAGAACCCCACAGTGCAGAAAGAGGCCCTTCGGCCCATTGAGTCTGCACCGAACACAATCCCACCAAGGCCTTACCCTCATATCCCTATATATTTTACCCACTAATCCCTCTAGCCTACGTATCCCAGGACACTAAGGGGCAATTTTTTTAGCATGGCCAATCAACCTAACCTGCACATCTTTTGACATTTTGTATATGTTCTTAATGCAATCGGCAAATAACAAAATTAAACTTCATTGTAATCTAATGGAATGCCTGCATGTGGGTATGGTGAGAATTTTAGTAATGTGTTATAATTTTACATTCTACTGGATACCATTGATAAATTCGAGATACAGCTTTAGGGTTTGGAATTGTACCTTTACTTCCACTGTGAAAGGGGGCACACATGCATTCTCTGGCCTTCCAACAATCACTTCTTCCAGAGTGTCCCACTCATTGTAGGAACAGACGGGACATTCTTCAGTAAGTGAATCAGTAGCTTTATCCTTGAGGTTATTATCTGCAACAGAGGCTCGCTCGATGGCTGTAGCAGCAGCAGCAGTCTGAGTGCTTTGGAATGCTTTGTGCATCCAGCCTGCAAAACCTCGACCAATCTGAAAGAAACAAGACAAAGCCATCAGAAAATGCCCATCAAACTCAACAGCCTGATCTATTTTTTCCCCATATCCTTTCATTCCCTTCACCCCCAAGTGCTATATCTAACTGCTTCTTGAAAACATTGAATGTTTTGATCTCAACTGCTTTCTATGGTAGCGAACTACACAGGCTGTCCACTCTCTGCGTGGAAATGTTTCTCCTCATCTCTGTCCTAAATAGTCTACCCTGTGTCCCCACATTGTGACCCTTACCATCAAGAACATTCTTCCTACATCTACCCTGCCTGTCCTGTTAGAGACCTATAAAATTCTATGCAACCCTCTTCCCCCATTCTTCCAAACTCCAAAGAATATAATCTTAACCAATTGAATCTCTCTTCATACATCAGTCAGTTCCAGGAATCATCCTGGTAAACCTTTGCTGCACTCCCTCTATAACAAGGACACCCTTCCTCAGATAAGGACACCAAAACTGCTCATAATATTCCAGCTATGGCTTCACCAAGGCCTGTATAATTACAGCTAGGCATCCCTGCTCCTGTACCCGAAACCTCTTACTATGAAGGCCAACGTGCCATTTGCCTTTATTGGAGTGAAATCAAAGTAAAGGACACAAAATGGTTACCTGGCACACAAAATAGACTCTGGGAAGGGACATTAAGAGGCATTGACTTTGGGCACAGACATTACAGAAAGAGTTAAAATCTGTAGCATTTAAATTACTGCAGGAAACAGGTCATACTTTGAGACACCTTAAACTTGAGATAAAAGCAGACCCAAACAATGAATTTGATAATGAGATCAGCCACTGGTGGGGGGACATAAATTCATAAATGTATATAACAAGATCAGCCATTGATAGAGGACGTAACTGCATAAATGTACCTACTCTATGTACAATGATGTGATAACTGTCAATGTCCGTACTTGTCTGTGTATAACGATGTGTCAACTGTCGATGTCCGTACTGTCTACACAACTTGTAACGATGTGCTAATGCCTAATGTCTGTACTGTCGATCATCTAAAAAGTATAAAAGATGCTCAACTTCCATTGTGTAGTTGAGAAGGCGGCTGCCTGTACTGCAGAGTGCCAGCACTTCTCCCAAAGCTTTGTACGAATAAAACTGTTTGTTGAACCTCCAAGTCTGACTCCAAAGTGGTGAATTTCCCACAACACCTTTATAACTACATGCTGTACCTGCCTGCTTACTTTCAGCGACTAGTGTACGAGGACACCCAGGTCCTGCTGCATACTCCTCTCTCTCAATTTACAGCCATTCAGATAATAATCTGTCTTCCTGTTTTTGTTTAAAGTGGATAACCTCAGATTAATCCTCAAATAAAAGAGAATTTGAAGAACCTCAGCAACAGAGAACAATGTGTCATGTTGCTGGGTATTTTTCCAGCACCACAATGTAAATTCAGGAATAAATACAACCACAAAAGGTTTATTTGATACAGTTGATGTTGCAGTTTCAACATATGCAGGTGTGACTAGTTATTGCATCTGTTCATAGTGTAAAAGCAGAACCCTGTTCCACACACTCAGGTGGTATGTGATCAGGTATCTGTACAAATGGTGCAGTACTACAGCGTGGCAATGCTCTGTGTTTATACCGTCTTGATAAAAAAGAATGAATGGCAATTTAGAGCTTTGTAACCTGGTAACTATCAGTGATCACTGAAACTTTTATGGTCATTCATATTTCAGTGAGTGTTACAGAAACATATCTTCTTTCAATTCTTTTTCTGGCCCAGCTGTTAAAGGGCAGTAGCTGGACCAGACATTTCTATTTCGGGTCCTCAAGGGATAACACTTATAACAGGAATGTCAGGGTAAGCAAAATACTGAGCAGTACAGTATCCAATGGCAATCACTCAAAAAGGAACTGGTCTCAGCTTCTGCACAGTAAATTATTTTTCTAAAAAAAATAAATCCAACCAACACCAACTGTGTGGAATTTTTCAATTCTTTACGATAGCTCATTTAATAGGAGCAAAATCAACTTTTATTATTGTCCAGGCATTTAGATTTTAGAATACAATCACTACCTAATCTGTAGCTGTAGTTGATGCAAGAGTATTTCTGGAATTCTCCATGTGGTAACTTTCCAATTTCAGTCAAGCACAGTTGGACAAAGGCACATTTATACAGGGAGGGGGAGTGGGAGGGAGGCAGGACTGGAGCTGCAGCACTTTGGGATGTTATTTCACAATAAGGTGGACACAGGACTGACATCCACTCATCTGCCCTCCCCCTACCAGGTAACTTTTAAATATATATAATCTGTGGGCTTATGGTCCATCCCTAGATACCCTGAATGTATAAACTTGTCCAGTAAGGCACTTGTCTCTATAAATTGCTCCCACTTGGCAGAGTACCTGTATTCATGTTATATTAAACTCAGGAAGATAGACAGCGGAAGATAGGAGGTAATGGCTGGGCAGATTCTCACATAGTACAGTACTGGAGAGGAATACAAGCTGTTGTCCTTGGAAAGAACACACGCTGTTTAAGTGATGCAGCTTGCCAGAGCTCTCTGGCAAAGTGTGGCTCTGCCTCCATCTCCTCCTCAGACAGCTGCAGGAGATGCTGTTTAATGAGGAATCATTGCTCTGTAAATCAGTTTATTAATGGAAGATGTAGTGACAATGTTTGAGACAAGAAAAAATCATTTACGTTGCTACAAATTGGCTCTACTCATTGGTTGATTCATTATGACAGTACATTTTAAACACAGTACAGCTTTTGTTAAAGAATTTGCAGAAACTTGTTAAAAGCATTAATTCCAAAGCTCAGTCGCACGTTCAGCAAATGTCCAAACACAGTTTCTGCAATTCTTTAATTCACAGATAAAAGTTCAGCATCATGATCCTTCCACCAGATTTCAACTCAGTGAATTACTTGAGAATGAGTCGCAAGGTTGGGGGATTGCTCTTACAGTCTGTGCTTTGACTTCTGGAACTTTAGGCTGGAGCTGAAATCCTCTGGCTGAGCGAAGTTTTCAGCTGCGAGGGCACAACATGAATGTGAAATGTTTGTGCAGAACGTGGGCACTGCTGCGACCAGAATGGAGCAGCAACCTGTCAGATGTGTTCGGAAACACCTGACTACAATCCAACCTCCACAAAACACACAACTGCTCTCAGCATTTCATTGTTTGTTCTGCCCCAATGATTAAAGTCAATATTAACATAAAAATGTCAATGCCCAATAATCAAACCTCTCGCCACAAATTCCTTCAAACTCCTGTCACGTAAAGAACAGACTTCTTGGAAAAGTTGGAAACATTGTTTTTTGTTTAGATATTCTCCCATTCTCGGTTTTTGGATTTTTTTAAACTAATTTTGCTTCTCTTGTTCCATTTTCATCCCAAATTTCTGGTAAGAAATTGGGTTTATAAATCATTCTTTTGTGTTTCTGTCTGAAACTTGCTGAGGATTGTCTATGTGAGTAACCCCTTTCCCATCTCCTAACTTTGGGCTTCAGCTGGGTAAGTGGGGAATGGAGGGGGGAGGTTGAGGCTGGATCAGGGGCTTTCCCCGGGGCTTTGGGGAAAGAAGCGAGGATACTGACCATAGCTCCGAGGAAATGGGCAGATTCGGCTCCTCTGCTCCCTCCGCGGAGGCATCTCACTCGGATCATGGTGCTGAATCTCTCTGGCTCTGCCCTCCTGTGTCACTCCCGGTCTCTCTTTGTGTGTCTCTGACAGTCGCTCCTGTTCCAGGCGCCAAGTTCCAGGCAGTGGTGCCAGCTGCAGACTTTTAAAGGAGTCACTTCCAACTTCTCATTGGCCGCTATTGAGAGTCTAGCTGACGTTTCAGAGATAGGCTCAATATTGCCAAACTTAGAAATGATGCCGAAACCACAGAGAGAATGGAGAGAGCCCTGATCCAGATTCACACCGAATCCGGGACTCATACTGGACTCACAGAGAGAGTCTGGATTCACACAGGAATGGGGTAGTTCCCTGTCTCATCTGATTTTGATTTGATTTATTGTTGTCACAAGTATGAATATACAGTGAAAAGTATTGTTTCTTGCGCGCTATACAGAAAAACATACCGTTCACAGAGAAGGAAAGGAAAGAGTGCAGAATGTGTTACAGTCATACGGTGTAGAGAAAAATCAACTTAATGCAAGGTAGGTCCATTCAGAAGTCCGAGGGCAGCAGGGAATTGTGGCACAGTGGTTAGCACTGCTGCCTTACAGCGCCATGGACTCGATTCCCAGCTTGGGTCACTGTGTGTGTCGAATTTGCTCATTCTCCCTGTGTCTGCGTGGGTTTCCTCCGGGTGCTCTGGTTTCCTCCCACAGTCCAAAAGACTGCTGGTTAGGTGCATTGGCCATGCTTAATTCTATCTCAGTGTACACGAAAAGGTGCTGGTGAGTGGCGATTAGGGGATTTTCACAGTAACTTCATTGCAGTGTTAATGTAAGCCTACTTGTGACTAATAAATAAACTTTAAACTTTAAGGAAGAAGCTGTGGCAAATCTGTAAGAGATTGAATTAAAGCATTGTCAGAGATCGTGGAAGAGTTGGAGTTTTAGAAGCAGAGAATGAGAGTGAAGATAGAATTCAAGGGAGGGTAGCTGGACACAGCTCACGAAGAGTAGCCTCACTCCAGTGCCAAGAACCCCCTCCACCGGGGGAGGAAAGCTGCAGCGTGTTCTGAACCCCGCACCAGGCAACAGCCTGAGACCAAAGGGGTTACGCTGCAGGGAAGCCCCAATCAATCTCAAACAATGATGAGACAGAGTACAGGAATGAGATAGAAAAGCTGGTGAACTGGTGCAGCAATAATAATCTCTTCCTCAGTGTCAACAAGATGAAGGAGATTGTATCGACTTCAGGAAGCGTAATGGAGAACATACCCCTGTCTATATCAATGGGGCCAAAATAGAAAGGGTTGAGAGCTACAAGTTTTTAGGTGTCCAGATCACCAACAGCCTGGCCTGGTCCCTCCATATCGACACTATGGTTGGGAAAGTCCACCAACTTTCTCAGAAGACTAAGGAAATTTGGCAGGTCAGCTATGACTTCACCAATAGATGCACCATAGAAAGCATTCTTTCTGGTTGTATCACAGCTTGGTATAGTTCCTGCTCTGCCAAGACTGCAAGGATCTACAAAAGGTCGTGAATGTAGCCCAATCCTTCACGCAAACCAGCCTCCCATCCATTGACTCTGTCTACACTTTTCAATGCCTTAGCAAAGCAGCCAGCATCATTAAGGACCCCTCGCACCCTGGAAATTCTCTCTTCCACCATCTTCCTTTGAGAAAAAGATACAAAAGTGTGAGGTCACGTACTAACCGACTCAAGAACAGCTTCTTCTCTGCAGCTGTCGGACTTTTGAGTGGACTTACTTTGCATTAAGTTGATCTTTCTCTACAGCCTAGCTATGACTGTAATACTACATTCTGCACTCTCTCATTTCCTTCTCTATGAATGGTATGCTTTGTCTGTTTGGCATGCAAGAAACAACACTTTTCACTGTATGTTAATACATATGACAATAATAAATCAAATCAAAATCAACTTCCCAGGGAAGTTTGAGTGCCAGGAATAAGTTTTGGTGTGTGTGTGTGGCTGGGGCTGCTGTTAAGGCGGTTCAACCCTACAGCCGCTGAGAGCTGGGAAGGTGAGGGTCTCAGGACATGGTTGACAAACTCATTGCTCTGGAATCGGCTGTGTCTCAGTAGGCAGAGGAGGAACCTCACCCTTCCCTGATTGATCAATCCTGCAGATTAAATCTCCAGAATTAAACATCTATGCCACTGAGCGCAGCCTTGCTCTTAACTTCTGGCCGCGGGGGTGGGGATGGTGTTAGATGCCACTGAGACTCTGGAAGGTCCACGCGCTTCATTGTGTTGGAGTTGAGAGTGATAAATGTGAGGATGTGGTTATTGTGTGAGAGAGAGGGGTGGGTGTGAGGGTGGCGATAAGGCACTCACTGAGTGGGTGTGCTTGGCTGGCAGTCCCAGGGTGTTGAGGGTTAGGGTTTCATCAGGAGCCCTCATCATTCATAAGAACATAAGAACATAAGAAATAGGAGCAGGAGTAGGCCATCTAGCCCTTCGAGCCTGCCCCGCCATTCAATAAGATCATGGCTGATCTGTTGTGGCTCAGTTCCACTTTCCCGCCCTCTCCCCATAACCCTTAATCCCCTCTCTTATCAAGAACCCATCAACCCGCTTCTTAAAAATATTTAGCGAGGTAGCCTCCACCACTTCAACGGGCAGAGAATTCCAGAGATTCACCACCCTTTGAGTGAAGAAGTTCCTCCTCAACTCCGTTCTAAACCGCCTCCCCTTTATCTTGAGGCTGTGCCCCCTAGTCCTACTGTCTTTTTTGAGCGGGAAGAGTCTCTCCACCTCTATCCTATCCATCCCATTCATCATCTTATACGTCTCAATGAGATCTCCCCTCATTCTTCTAAACTCTAACGAGTACAAGCCTAGTTTATTCAGCCTCTCCTCATAGCTCAATCCCCTCAACTCCGGTATCAGCCTAGTAAACCTCCTCTGCACTCCCTCCAGGGCCAAAATATCCTTGCGCAGGTGCGGCGCCCAAAACTGCACACAGTACTCCAGCTGCGGCCTCACCAATGCCCTATACAGCTGCAGCAAGACCTCCCTACTTTTATATTCAATCCCCCTCGCTATGAAGGCCAGCATCCCATTCGCCTTCCTGACCACCTGCTGCACCTGCAAGCTGGGTTTTTGCGACTCATGCACAAGGACCCCGAGGTCCCTCTGCACCGTCGCCTGCTGCAGTTTTTCGCCACGTAAGTAATAGTCCTTCCTACCATTCTTCCTACCAAAGTGGACCACCTCACACTTGCCAACATTAAATTCCATTTGCCATTTCCTGGCCCATTCGCCCAGCCTATCTAGATCCTTCTGCAGACTCTCCACACCCTCCGCACAATTTGCCGTTCCCCCAATCTTGGTGTCATCAGCAAATTTCGACACCCTGCACTCGGTTCCCTCCTCCAGATCATCTATATAAATGGTAAATAGCTGAGGCCCCAGCACCGACCCCTGGGGCACCCCACTAGTCACCAACCGCCAATCCGAATAGCACCCATTGACCCCCACTCTCTGCCTCCTATTTGACAACCAATCCTCTATCCACGCTAACACCCTACCCCCAACTCCATGTCCCCTGACCTTCTGCAATAACCTCTTGTGAGGTACCTTGTCAAACGCCTTCTGAAAATCCAGAAAGACCACATCCACCGGCTCTCCTCTATCCACTGCCCTAGACACATCCTCATAGAACTCCAGTAAATTTGTCAGACACGACTTCCCTTTAATGAAACCGTGTTGCGTCCGCCCTATCAAGCAATTCCCTTCAAGGTGCCTCGCAATTTCCTGCTTAATGACGGATTCTAACATTTTACCTACCACAGACGTTAAACTAACCGGCCTATAATTCCCCGCCTTTTGCCTGGCACCCTTCTTAAACAACGGCGTAACATTAGCCGTTTTCCAATCTTCCGGCACTTCCCCGGAATCCAGCGACGTCTGGAAAATAACCACCAAGGCATCCACTATCACCTCCGCCATTTCTTTCAGAACCCTCGGATGCATTCCATCCGGTCCTGGGGACTTGTCCACAATCAGCCCCTCCAGTCTGTCGAGCACCACCTCTCTAGTAACAGTAATGTCATTAAGACCCTCCATTCCTACCACCTTTCCATCGCTAACATTCACTCAGGCGTTCTCAGTGAATGGAGAATCCTGGAATGGATGGAGTTGGCTTTTCCATGGAGCAGTTTCAGAGACACCGACGTGCCGCTGCCCGTGGACAGGAGTAGTGCCCTGCGGAGGAGGGTGAGGCTGGGCCTGTCGCTGTTCCTGGAGCAGTAACATAGAGGTGGAGCCTCTTAAGAGACAGTTCCAGCCAAGGGTCTTCCGACATTACAGATGCTGGAGCTTCAATCCATGGAGAACTGTCCATCCTGGGGGACGGTGGGCCATCCCAGGGGAGAATGGTCCATCCCGTGGGACAGAGGACCACCCCTGCCAGATCCTGCCAGAGCTGGTATCACTTGGAATGGGGGGGGGGAGCCCACTTCCTGTGGCCCTGAAAGTTACCAGCGCTCTGAATCTTTGTGCAAGTGCCTCATTTCAGGCACCCAGAATGTTACAGATATCCTCACATGTTTATCAGCTTGGACGGGGATCATGACAGCACACGGCCTCAATCAGTAAACCTTCACTGAATTCCCTCGAGAGCAAGAACATCCTTCCTCAGAAAAGACCAAACTGCACACAATATTCTAAGTGTGGCCTCACCAAGGCCCTGTAAGATTGCAACAATACATCCCTGCTCCTCTACTCGAAACCTTTTGCAATGAAGACCAACATACCATTTGCCTTCTTTACCACCTGCTGCATCTGCATACTTACCTTCAGTGACTGGTGCACAAGGACACCCAGGTCCCGCTGCACACTCCCCTCTTCCAATTTACAGCCATTCAGCTAGTAATCTGCCTTCTTGTTTTTACTTCTAAAGTGAATAAGCTCACATCTATTCAAATTAAACTGCATCTGCCAATGATTAGCCCACAAACCCAACCTGTCCAGATCATTCTGAAGGATCTCTGCATCCTCGTCACAGTTCACCCTCCCACCCAACTTGGTATTATCTGAAAACTTTGAGATGTTACATTTTGTTCTCTCATCCAAATCATTAGTATATATTGTGAACAGCTGGGGTCCCAGCACTGATCCCTACGGCACCCCACTTGTTACTGCCTGCCAATTTGAAAAGCACCCATTAATTCCTACACTTTGTTTCCTCTCTGCCAACCAGTTTTCTATCCATCTCAAAACACTTCTCCCAATCCCATGCACTTTAATCTTGCACAATAATTACTTATGCAGAACTTTGTCAAACACTTTCTGAAAGTCTATATAAGATGTGGTTCTGGGCCAGGACAAGAATGGGGGGGGGTGGATACCCAATGCCCCCTGTGTTGAAGTGGAAATCTTTCCTGCTTCTTGACTGTGGTAGAGAGACTCAAAAAAATTTGTTCCAACAAAACAACTTATCTTTAATTCCAAAAGACTGCATGCAGTAATGGCAAAAACTTGAGGTCAGAGAGCCGTCGTTACGACTTGCTAATTCTGCTCTCAAGTCCATAAAGAATCAATTCAATAGTTAAACCTTTTTCTCATCAATTTACATGACTTCAGGAATTCAATTAGTAATACAAACAGTAGCAACATCATTAATTGTGTTATAACCTGGTGACCTCTGAGATCTCTTTGTCTCATCATTCATACTTTTATCTTGTCCTTTTGATAGAACAGAAGAAGGCTGATGACTTTGTCATTTCTGACCTTATCTTGTTTTACTCATACATCACTAGGTCATGTGGAATCAGCCTTATCAGGTCTTGACCTTGCCAGTCTTATTCATGTCTTAGGTTATGCGGAGTCAGTGTTCCTTATTTTGTACCAAATACTTGACCAATTTTCCCATCATGCCACTACTTCATTCATACAACTTCACACCTGGGGGTCTCCTGCATTATTGTAGTCTGCTGTGCTCTCCAGAACCTGGCACTGCAGAGAGAAGACCACTTGAACCTGGAGGAGATAGGAGAGTGCCACATCTCCTCAGATGAGGAGGATGTTGAGGAGGGTTGCAAGGGTGACCACGCAAAGGAGGAAGAACCTTGAGCGATGGACTGATCCAAAGAGCGAGGGATGCCTTCATTTCAAGAGTCTCAATACCGAACCATGGGGAAATTATAAACATTCCTACAACCTGGAAAATATCCATTGACAGTTACCCTCTGAGTCCTATTATTCAGCCTATTTTGTATCCATGTTGCTTCTGTCCTTTTTATTCCATGAGCTATAACTTTTCTCACATGTCTGTTGTGTGGCACTGTATTGAATGCCTTCTGAAAGTCCATGTACACCACATCAACATCATTACCTCAATGACTCTCTCTGTTACTGACAATCTCTAAGGCTTGGCGTTCTGCGTTCGGCTTGGTTTGATAATAATCAAGTCAACTCCGGATAGAAGATTTGTACCTTTATTCTTTTATGACGTCTGGGCTAGTTTTCCTTAAGGTGGGCAGGCATCAGTGGTCCCGCACACCCAGGCAAAACTAACTCCTTTGTTCTACTTTTTCAAACATTTGTCCCAGTCTGTAGGTGGGCTTCCAGAGCATTAGCCTATTACAACTTGTCCCTGACTCTTTTACACCAATAGAGCAGTAGTATAGCTGCATGCACAGATCATGATATTCTGAAAACCAATCAAATCTGTACACACTTTTATCACAACAAATCCTTACATGACAGTTAAAACACTTGGTACCAGGTACAGCTGGACTACAAAGTGTGATTAATTGCACTTCTGCATACGTGCAGGACTGTATGTTCACAGCATGAGATTACATAAGAACATAAGAAATAGGAGCAGGAGTAGGCCATCTAGCCCCTCGAGCCTGCCCCGCCATTCAATAAGATCATGGCTGATCTGTCATGTCTCAGTTCCACATTCCCGCCCTCTCCCCATAACCCTTAATCCCCTTGCCTATCAAAAACCTATCAACCCGCGTCTTAAAAATATTTAGCGAGGCAGCCTCCACCACTTCAACAGGCAGAGAATTCCAGAGATTCACCACCCTTTGAGTGAAGAAGTTCCTCCTCAACTCCGTTCTAAACCGCCCCCCCTTTATCTTGAGGCTGTGCCCTCTAGTCCTACTGTCCTTTCTGAGTGGGAAGAGCCTCTCCACCTCTATCCTATCCATCCCATTCATCATCTTATACGTCTCAATGAGATCTCCCCTCATTCTTCTAAACTCTAACGAGTACAAGCCTAGTTTATTCAGCCTCTCCTCATAGTTCAACCCCCTCAACTCCGGTATCAGTCTAGTAAACCTCCTCTGCACTCTGTCCAAGGCCAAAATATCCTTGCGTAAGTGCGGCGACCAAAACTGCACACAGTACTCCAGCTGCGGCCTCACCAGTGCCTTATACAGCTGCAGCAAGACCTCCCTACTTTTATATTCAATCCCCCTCGCTATGAAGGCCAGCATCCCATTCGCCTTCCTGACCACCTGCTGCACCTGCAAGCTGGGTTTTTGCGACTCATGCACAAGGACCCTGAGGTCCCTCTGCACCATCGCATGCTGCAGTTTTTTGCCATGTAAGTAATAGTCCTTCCTACCATTATTCCTACCAAAGTGGACAACCTCACATTTGCCAACATTAAATTCCATTTGCCAGTTCCTGGCCCATTCGCCCAGCCTATCTAGATCCTTCTGCAGACTCTCCACACCCTCCGCACAATTTGCCGTTCCACCAATCTTGGTGTCATCAGCAAATTTCGACGCCATACATTCAGTTCCCTCCTCCAGATCATCTATATAAATGGTAAATAGCTGAGGCCCCAGCACCGACCCCTGGGGCACTCCACTAGTCACCAACCGCCAATCCGAATAGCACCCATTGACCCCCACTCTCTGCCTCCTATTTGACAGCCAATCCTCTATCCACGTTAACACCCTACCCCCAACTCCATGCCCCCTGACCTTCTGTAATAACCTCTTGTGAGGCACCTTGTCAAACGCCTGCTGAAAATCAAGAAACACCACATCCACCGGCTCTCCTCTATCCACTGCCCTAGACACATCCTCATAGAACTCCAATAAGTTCGTCAGACACGACTTCCCCTTAACGAAACCGTGCTGCGTCTGCTCTACCAAACAATTCTCCTCAAGATGCCTCGCTATTTTCTCCTTGATCACGGATTCTAACATTTTACCTACAACAGGCGTTAAACTAACCGGCCTATAATTCCCTGCCTTTTGCCTGGCACCCTTTTTAAACAACGGCGTAACATTAGCCGTTTTCCAATCTTCTGGCACTTCCCCAGAATCCAACGACATCTGGAAAATAATCACCAAGGCATCCACTATCACCTCCGCCATTTCTTTCAGAACCCTTGGATGTATTCCATCCGGTCCTGGGGACTTGCCCACAATCTGTCCCTCCAGTCTGTCGAGCACTGCCTCTCTAGTAACAATAATGTCATTCAGGCCCTCCACTCCTACCATCTTTCCGTCGCTAACACCCGGCAAATTATTCACGTCCTCCTCCGTGAAGACCGAAACAAAAAAGTTATTCAAGGCCTCAGCCATTTCCCCATCCCCTACCACAAAGTCCCCCCTCTCATCCTCTAAGGGTCCAACGTTCACCCTAGCCAGCCTCTTCCTTTTTATATATTTATAAAAACTCTTACTATCCTTTTTTATATTAAGCACTAGCCCAGCTTCATAGTTTATCCTACCCTTCTTTATCAACTTCTTTGTCATTCTTTGTTGACATTTAAACCTCTCCCAATCCTTTTCTCGCCCACTACTCTTAGCTAACACAAAACTATACATAAACCTCATGGCTTTTATATTCTCATTACCTCCTCAAAAAACTCCAGCAAATTAGTTAAACACGATTTCCCCTTTAGAAATCAATGCTGGCTCTTCCTAATCAACCCACATTTTTCCATGGGACTATCAATTCTACCCAAATAATCATTTCTAGGAGCTTCCACGTTTCCAGTCTTGCGGCCAGCATGTGTGTAGGAAGTGTCTCCAGCAGCAGCTCATGGAAGCTGGCATTTCGGAGCTGGAGGCAGGGCTGGGGACACTGTGGAGCATCCACAAGGTGGAGAGTGTTGTGGATAGCACATGTAGAGAGATGATCATACTGCAGGCTCGGACTCCACAGGCAGGAAGGGAATAGGTGGCCACTAAGCAGAGCAAGAGAGCTAGGCAGGCAGTGCAGGAATCTCCTGTGGCCATTCCCCTGAAAAATAGATATACCGTTTTGGAAACTATTGAGGGGAATGGTCTCCTAGGAAAAGCAGCAACTGCCCAATTCGTTGTACCACAGTTGGCTTGCTGCAGAGAAGAGAAGAAAGTTTGGGGATGCAATAGTTATAGGGGATTCAATTGTGAGGGGAATGGATAGGCATTTCTGTGGCTAAACCCATGCAAACACGGGTAGAATGTGCAAACCAGAATTGAACCTGGATCCCTGGTGCTACGAGGCAACACTGTGCTATCGTGCAGCCTCTAAAGGATGACACATTTTCTCTTTGATTGTAGTTAGGGCTCCTTTGTCAGCTGAACTGAGGCTCACGGAGAGCAGAGTTCCATATGTAGAATGGACAGACCACAATTAGGTATTAGAGGATATGAAACCACGATAGGTAAATAGAATGGAATGGAATGAGTCATGTTCTTGTGCAGAATATGTTGCAGCAATCCTTCGGACTTGGAACTGTTCTGTTTACAACCGGCAATCAAACGACAGTCATAAAATCATCACAGAATCCTTACAGTGCAGAAGGAAGCCATTCAGTCAATCAACTCTGCAAAAGGGAATTGTACCCAGGCCAGCACCATCACCCACCCACAGCTCCTCCCCCCCCCCCACCCTATCCCTGTAGTTCCATGCATTTACCCTGCTAACCCCCTAATCAAGCATCTTGGGGACACTAAGATGCACTCTCCTATCTCCTCCAGGTTCAAGTGGTCTTCTCTCTGCAGTGCCAGGTTCTGGAGAGCACAGCAGACTACAATAATGCAGGAGACCCCCAGGTGTGAAGTTGTATGAATGAAGTAGTGGCATGATGGGAAAATTGGTCAAGTATTTGGTACAAAATAAGGAACACTGACTCCGCATAACCTAAGACATGAATAAGACTGGCAAGGTCAAGACCTGATAAGGCTGATTCCACATGACCTAGTGATGTTTGAGTAAGACAAGATAAGGTCAGAAATGGCAAAGTCATCAGCCTTCTTCTGTTCTATCAAAAGGACAAGATAAAAGTATGAATGATGAGACAAAGAGATCTCAGAGGTCACCAGGTTATAACACAATTAATGATGTTGCTACTGTTTGTATTACTAATTGAATTCCTGAAGTCATGTAAATTGATAAGAAAAAGGTTTAACTATTGAATTGATTCTTTATGGACTTGAGAGCAGAATTAGCAAGTCGTAACGACGGCTCTCTGACCTCAAGTTTTTGCCATTACTGCATGCAGTCTTTCGGAAATAAAGATAAGTTGTTTTGTTGGAACAAATTTTTTGAGTCTCTCTACCACAGTCAAGAAGCAGGAAAAATTTCCACTTCAACACAGGGGGCATTGGGTATCCACCCCCCCATACTTGTCCTGGCCCAGAACCACATCTTATATAGACTTTCAGAAAGTGTTTGACAAAGTTCCGCATAAGTAATTATTGTGCAAGATTAAAGTGCATGGGATTGGGGGAAGTGTATTGAGATGGATGGAAAACTGGTTGGCAGAGAGGAAACAAAGTGTAGGCATGAATGGGTGCTTTTCAAATTGGCAGGCAGTAACAAGTGGGGTGCCACAGGGATCAGTGCTGGGACCCCAGCTATTCACAATATATATTAATGATTTGGATGAGAGAACAAAATGTAACACCTAACCTGCACATCTTTGGAGCATGGAAGGAAACCAGAGCATCTGGAGGAAACTCACACAGACACAAGGAGAACGTGCAAACTTCACGCAGTCACCCAAGGCTGGAATTGAACCCAGATATAATGACAAAGGTAAAAGAGGAATGAAGTTCGAAAAATAGAATATAGTGAGTTAGGAAGTAAGTTGAAAAGTCAGATCTCAAAGGTAGTTGTCTCAGGGTTACTACCTGTGCCACGTGCTAGTCAGAGTAAAAATAGCTGGATCTGTTGGGTGTATATGTGATGGAAGAGATGGTGTGAGGGGGTGGGTTTCAGATTCTCAGGACATTGGGACCAGTTCTGGGGGAGGTGGAACTTGTACAAATTGGACAGGTTATACCTGGGTAGAACCAGGACTGGTGTCCACTTTGATGGAATGGTTGGGGAGGCTGTGATGATGCAATGCCTTTAATAATTGAATTTGAGTCATGTTCTTGTGCAAAATATGTTGTAATAATCCTATGGATTTGGAGCTGTTCTGTTTACAACCAGCACCCTGTATTATTACTGCAGCAGCATAATTGCTTATTCTGAACTAATGCTGTTCTGCCTGGGATTTTGCAGAATGGAGCATGATTGAGATGATTGACAGATGTGTATATGATGGGGTGAAGCTAGACTTACAAAGGGTATTCAAGTTGAGACGCTGCTTTTGAGTAGAGAGACAGCAGTGTCTCTTATTTTCCCCTCTCTGAATCTGGGGACTGGGAGCTGCCAGAGACTAGGGTTGTTTCTCTGAAGTTTTGCTGTTTTGTGGATATAGCCTTCTCTGAAAACTGCTGCCTGGATCTCTGTTCAGAACTGTTAAAAAAACTGTAAATCTTTACTTCTTTTGCTAACTGGTTCTACAAAAGGTCTATGGGATACTGTTGAATTGAAATAATAGATAGCCATCTGTTAAGAATTATATTTTGTCATGTTTAAGTCTTTTAATTGGTAAAAGTTATGCTAATTGTCTTTTTTATTTCAAAAATATACTTTATTCATAAAACAAACTCTCAAATAAATCATTGCAAAATGACATATCCAAAAATGACAAACAGTGCAAAAAAAAGTCATTTTTTCAGTACCATATGATGCTTATTTACACGACTTTACATTAATTATATTTCAGTACTTGAAATTATATGCATACATCAGATTTTACCATGTGCTGTTGTTTTTCGGGTTAGCACACAGTTTCACAGGCCGAGGATGTTCTACAGTTACCAGGCCCTCGGTCTGCCTCGGTTGAGAAGGCTTTTCCCCATTGTGCCTTTGTGGTGGCTGCCCCAAGCTTGAGCACATCCCTCAGAACGTAGTCCTGAATCTTGGAATGTACCAGTCTGCAACACTCAGTCGAGGACAGGTCTTTCAATTGGAAGATCAGCAAGTTTCAGGCAGACGAAAGTGCGTCCTTCACCGAGTTGATGACCCTCCAGCAGCAGTTGATATTTGTCTTGGTGTGCGTCCCTAGAAACAGTCCATAGAGCACAGAGTCCTGCGTCACTGAGCTGCTTGGGACGAACTTCGACAAATACCACTGCATCTCACTCCAGACCTTCTTTGCAAAGGCACATTCCACAAGGAGGTGTGCGACCATCTCATCACCCCCGCAGCCACTTCGAGGGCAGCATGCAGTGATGTTGAGACCTCAAGTGTGCATAAAGGATCTGACGGAGAGTGCCCTTCTCACCACCAGCCAATCCAGGTCTTGGTGCTTGTTTGAGAGTTCTGGCGATGAGGTGTTCTGCCAGATGACACTGACAGTTCTGCTCAGGGAACCATCCGACAGGGTCTGCCATCTTCTTTTCTCTCAGGGTCTCAAGGACATTACGTGCTGACCACTCCTTGATTGTCATGTGGTCAAAGTTGTGTTTCCGGAAAAATTTCTCCACGAGGGACAGGTGCTGCAGTACAGTCCAACTACTTGAAGTGTTCCGTGGCAGTGTGGCCAGACCCATCCTCCACAACACTTGGGACAGGTAGAACCTCAAAAAGTAGTGGCCCTTGCCGTTAGTGTACCGAGGATCTGCGCACAGCTTAATGCAGCTGCACACAAAGGTAGCCATCAGGATGAGGGCAGCATTGGGAATGTTTTTCCCTCTGCTCTCTAGAGATTTGTGCATCGCTTCCCTCCAGATCTAGCTTTGATCTCCAGATAAATTTGAAGATGGTCTGGTCACTGCTGCTGCGCAGGATTTGGGGATAAGCCAGACCTGTGCCACATACAACAACGTAGAAGTCTCACAACACCATGTTAAAATCCAACAAATTTATTTGGTAGCAAATGCCACAGCTTTCAGAGCACTGCTCCAGCATCTCCACATCACTACATACAACAACACAGACAGTATCTCGCATTGGATGACCAGGTTTTTTTTTATCCTTTATTCCAATTCAATTCAATTCAATCAAATCAAATTCAATTCAGAGTCCCAACAAGTTGGGACATTCCTGATCCAAACTGACAAGACAGGGCTCTCATCTCCTGTCTTGGGCTTGATTTACATGATCCAAGCTGATTGGAGTAGATATAACTCCTCCTCCAAGGCTTGATCTCATTTGCATCTTAGCCAAAAGGCTGAGATGCTGCTTTAAAAAATTGCTTCAAATGAAGCTAAAATGTAACCTAATGACTTCAACCAAGTGCAGCATGTCGATACTGCACTTGATCTTAGCCAAAAGGCCGCTTCGCTTCCAAGAAGTGACCAGGTTTTATTCTAACTGTGTTCTTAAATAAATTTTGTTTGATAACAGCTTCCCAGTAGCTCACCTGAATCATACCTGGAGTGAAATACCTTTGGCTCACCCTAATGCCAAAAGACAGTCAGGGGAATGGGCCAAAATCAAACAGGGCCGTAGTGAAAAATAATGGGAATGGGACATGGAATATTAAAAAAACAAGCCTCCTTTGTGCCTTAAAGCACAGAGCATTCGCAATAAAGTGGATTAATTCATTGTGCAAATGGGTGTGATATAATGGGGATTCCAGAGTCAGGGCTGCAGAGTGACCAGGGATGGGAACTGAACAGGGGTTTTGAGTTTTTAGGAAGGAAAAGGCAGGTTAAAGAGGGAATTAACACAATATTAAGGAAAGATATTAGTGTGGCCTCATTCTGCTCCTATGTCTTATGGTCTTCTGGCCTTCTTAATTACCTGCTGAACCTGCAAACCAACGGTTTGAGATTCATGCACAAGGATGCCCAGGTCCCTCTGCACAGCGGCATGCTGCAATTTTTTAACATTCTAGGCCTCCCTTTTTTGCTGGTTAATCCAGCTTTCCATCAGATGCTTCCACCAGGAACAGAAGCTGCTCCCTGCTGCCCGAGGGAACCGGGCGGCAGATTGTAAAATTAACTGTTTAATGATCCAGGTCACTTACCGACCAGGTAAATGGCCCAAAGCTAGGATGGAGTTGGGGAACTGGGTTGCTGGCTAGCAGGACTGCCTTCAGCTCCTGGCATTCCCCAATCACCGGGACTGAACATCCAGAGCACGGAGTTCATTCATAATTGAAATTGGTAAAATTTTGGACACTAAGGGAATGAAGGGAGTTGGGGACAGGATGGAATGCAGATTAATCACAATCTTATTGACTGGGAGAGCAGACTTGAGGGGCTGAATGGCCTACACCTGTTCCTATTTCATATCCTCTGAGTTAGGAGACACAAAACACCATGAGGGTGGAATTTTACAGCCTCGCTTGTCCCAAAGCAGTAAAATCCCGCAAAAAGTCAACAAACCTTCCCAGTATCTGCCCCTCACCCACTCCAATTCCTGTGGGGAACAAGACAGTAAAATGCCAGCTTTAATTAATGATGTAACTTAACGCATTGTGTAAGTGGTACCTCCACACTGAGATGTTAGGTTAATGATGAGGGTCACATCACCTTTCTACCTCCCAGTTTGACTAACTGAAGTCACGAGCACAGAAAAGTGATTCTTCACTCACTCCAATCAAGATGTGGAGATGCCAGGGTTGGACTGGGGTGGGTACAGTAGGAAGTCTCACAACACCAGTTTAGAGTCCAACAGGTTTATTTGGTAGCCCAAGCTTTCAGCGCATTGCCCCTTCATCAGGTGAGTCAACCACTCTAAACAAAGCTGCTTTTAACAACATAAGAACATAATAGGAGCAGGAGTAGGCCATCTAGCCCCTCGAGCCTGCCCTGCCATTCAATAAGATCATGGCTGACCTGATAGTGGTTCAGTTCCACTTACCCACCTGCTCCTCATAACCCTTAATTCCCTTATTGGTCAAAAATCTATCTGTGACTTAAACACATTTAATGGGGTAGCCTCCTCTGCTTCAATGGGTAGAGAATTCCAAAGATTCACTACCCTCTGGGAGAAGAAGTTCCTCCTCAACTGTGTTCTAAATTGACTCCCCTGTATTTTGAGGCTGTACCCTCTGGTTCTTGTTTCCATTGTAAGTGGAAATAATCTCCCTGCTTCTACCCTGTCTAGCCCTTCATTATCTTATATGTCTCTATAAGATCCCCCCTCAGCCTTCTAAACTCCAGTGAGTACAGGCCCAGTCTACTCAATCTCCCCTCATAAGCTAACCCCCTCATCTCTGGAATCAACCTGGTGAACCTTCTCTGCACTCCCTCCAAAGCTAATAAATCCTTTCTCAAATAAGGGGACCAAAATTGCACACAGTACTCTAGGTGCAGCCTCACCAGTACCTTGTACAATTGCAGCAAGACCTCCCTGCTTTTATATTCTATCCCCCTCACGATAAAGGCCAACATTCCATTCGCCTTCTTGATCACCTGCTGCACCTGCAGACTGGGTTTTTGCGATTCATGCACAAGGACCCCAGGTCCCTCTGCACAGTAGCATGTTATAATTTTTCACCATTTAAATAATAATCCATTTTACTATTATTCCTTCCAAAGTGGATAACCTCACACTTGCCAACGTTGTACTCCATCTGCCAGATCCTCGCCCACTCACTCAGCCTATCCAAATCTCTCTGCAGACTTTCTGCGTCCTCCATGCAATTTGCTTTCCCACTCATCTTTGTGTCATCTGCAAACTTTGTTACCCTACACTCGGTCCCCTCCTCCAGATTGTCTATGTATATGGTAAACATAAGAACATAAGAAATAGGAGCAGGAGTAGGCCACCTAGCCCTTCAAGCCTGCCCCGCCATTCAATAAGATCATGGCTGATCTGTCATGTCTCAGTTCCACATTCCCGCCCTCTCTCCATGACCCTTAATCCCCTCTCTTATCAAAAACCCATCAACCCGCGTCTTTAAAATATTTAGCGAGGTAGCCTCCACCACTTCAACGGGCAGAGAATTCCAGAGATTCACCACCCTTTGAGTGAAGAAGTTCCTCCTCAACTCCATTCTAAGCCGCCCCCTCTTTATCTTGAGGCTGTGCCCCCTAGTCCTACTATCCTTTCTGAGCGGGAAGAGTCTCTCCATCTCTATCCTATCCATCCCATTCATCACCTTATACGTCTCAATGAGATCTCCCCTCATTCTTCTAAACTCTAACGAGTACAAGCCTAGTTTATTCAGCCTCTCCTCATAGCTCAACCCCCTCAACTCCGGTATCAGCCTAGTAAACCTCCTCTGCACTCCCTCCAAGGCCAAAATATCCTTGCGTAAGTACGGCGCCCAAAACTGCACACTGTACTCCAGCTGCAGCCTCACCAATGCCCTATACAGCCGCAGCAAGACCTCCCTACTTTTATATTCAATCCCCCTCGCTATGAAGGCCAGCATCCCATTCGCCGTCCTGATCACCTGCTGCACCTGCAAGCTGGGTTTTTGCGACTCATGCACAAGGACCCCGAGGTCCCTCTGCACCGTCGCCTGCTGCAGTTTTTCGCCACGTAAGTAATAATCCTTCCTACCATTATTCCTACCAAAGTGGACCACCTCGCACTTGCCAACATTAAATTCCATTTGCCATTTCCTGGCCCATTCGCCCAGCCTATCTAGATCCTTCTGTAGACTCTCCACACCCTCCGCACAATTTGCCGTTCCACCAATCTTGGTGTCATCAGCAAATTTCGACGCCATACATTCGGTTCCCTCCTCCAGATCATCTATATAAATGGTAAATAGCTGAGGCCCCAGCTCCGACCCCTGGGGCACTCCACTAGTCACCAGCCGCCAATCCGAATAGCACCCATTGACCTCCACTCTCTGCCTCCTATTTGACAACCAATCCTCTATCCACGCTAACACCCTACCCCCAACTCCATGTCCCCTGACCTTCTGCAATAACCTCTTGTGAGGTACCTTGTCAAACGCCTTCTGAAAATCAAGAAAGACCACATCCACCGGCTCTCCTCTATCCACTGCCCTAGACACATCCTCATAGAACTCCAGTAAATTTGTCAGACACGACTTACCTTTAATGAAACCATGCAGCGTCCGCTCTATCAAGCAATTCCTCTCAAGATGCCTCGCTATTTCCTGCTTGATGACGGATTCTAACATTTTACCTACAACAGACGTTAAACTAACCGGCCTAAAGTTCCCTGCCTTTTGCCTGGCACCCTTCTTAAACAATGGCGTAACATTAGCCGCTTTCCAATCTTCTGGCACTTCCCCGGAATCCAGCGACGTCTGGAAAATAACCACCAAGGCATCCACTATCACCTCCGCCATTTCTTTCAGAACCCTCGGATGCATTCCATCTGGTCCTGGCGACTTGTCCACAATCAGCCCCTCCAGTCTGTCGAGCACCACCTCTCTCGTAACAGTAATGTCATTAAGACCCTCCAGTCCTACCACCTTTCCATCTCTAACACCCGGCAAATTATTCACATCCTCCTCCGTGAAGACAGAAACAAAAAAGTTATTCAGGACCTCAGCCATATCCCCATCCCCTACCACTAAGTCCCCCTTCTCATCCTCTAAGGGACCAACGTTCACCCTAGCCAGCCTCTTCCTTTTTATATATTTATAAAAACTCTTGCTATCCTATTGCTTCATGTCGTTAGTGTGCTTAAACTGGACCATCTCGAGGGCAACATGACAGCTCAGAGACTATCTCTGTTGCTGTGCGGACACATGGATTTGGGCCTGTGTCTGTGGGAGTTTGCACGTTCTCCCCGTGGTTGCGTGGGTTTCCTCCGGGTGCTCCGGTTTCCTCCCACATCCCAAAGATGTGCTTTTAGGCTGATTGATTGGGTAACAAATTGTCCCTATATTGGACCTCCCTGATCCTCGCACATTAGGCGTAGACTAAAATCATGAATAGGTCACTGAGACAATGGGACGGCGGCACGGGCTCGTTGGGCCGAAGGGCCTGTTTCCCGTGCTGTGTTGTTCTTTGTTCTTTGTTCTTTATATTAAGCGCTAGCCCAGCTTCATAGTTTCTCCTACCCTTCTTTATCAACTTCTTTGTCAATCTTTGTTGACATTTAAACCTCTCCCAATCCTCTTCTCGCCTACTACTCTTAGCTACTCTAAACATCTCCGCTTTTAATTTAACACTTTCCTTCACCTCCTTCGTTATCCAAGGCTTATTACCTCTCCTCCTACGGTCCTTTTTGACCATCGGAATAAATTTCCGCTGAGCACCAAGAAAGATCTCCTTAAAGATCCTCCACTGCTCCTCAGCAGACCTACCTTCCAACGCGCTCCCCCAGTCCACATTCGCCAATTCTTCTCTCATCCTACCGTACTCCCTTCTGTTCAAATGATCGCTTTAAGGTCTTCACCTCCTACAGTCCCATGACCGTCAATTATTGGTATGCTATTTGTGTCCTCCACTGTGAAGAATGACACAAAAAAACTTTTTAAGGCCTCGGCCATTTCCTCATTTCCTATTATTAAATCCTCCTTCTCATCTTCTAAGGGTCCAACATTTACTTTAGCCACTCTTTTCCGTTTTATATATTTGTAAAAACTTTTACTATCAGTTTTTATATTTTGTGCTAGTTTAGTTTCATAATCTATCTTTCCTTTCTTTATTGCTTTTTTAGTAGTTCTTTGTCTCCATCAACACCATTCCAGACAAACCAAGATGACTTCATGAACTGTTTTGATTCTCTGATGACTTTCTGTCAGTGAGTTGGCCTGGACAGTTGACAGATCTCAGTACTGGCGGCATCCTTAATAAATTTATCCAAACACACACAGCAACTGCAATCACATATCTCTGTGCATGTTTGATGCAGAGGACATCTCCACCCTGGATTGCAGGCATGTGTTTGCACAGGCTATAAAGCTAGACATGCGTTTATAAAATATTCCAAAGCATTGGATAATTAATGTAATTCTTTGAATGAAATGGGCAGTAAATCAGATAAATAGTGACAACGTTATCTGCTTATTGAAGCTGGTTAAGGAAGAAATATTGATGAGTTTGTTGGGACAAACAGTCCTGTTGCCGTGGGATTTTTTACGTCCATCCGAGAGATCAGAATGACCTTAGTTTAAAGTTTGATTTGGAAAGCACATCCAGCAGTGTGGCACTTTCTCAGCTTGGATTTTGTGTTCAGATGTCTGCAGCGAAACCTGAACCCACAGCCTGTGATCTGAATCTGACCAAGTCAGACACTGCCCATTTGTGCAGCTCGTGTGACTGCACGCATGTGACATACTGTATACGTGTCCATAACTGATGTGGTTCACGGTGTCTCCATACCACAGGTTCTGGTTCAATCCACGTAGCGAGTGTAGTAACTCATGGAGTCATTCTCCTAAATTTGCCACGTTCCTCTGGAGTGGTTCCTCAACACATCTCACCAACTGTCCCTCCCTACGGTCCTTTGTAGATCTTAACCAATTCCCAATCACCAGGTTATCGCTAGTGCAGCAATCCACATGTCGAAAATCAGTGCCTCAGCATTTGATAAGAAGAAGATGAAATGACAGAATTTCAGCTGTCCCCTGGATAATAAATCATCAAACTGGCTCAGTCAACCTCTGCACATATTTAGCTATGAAAGTGAGTGGGGATCAAGAAGGGTCAGTACTGATTCCCCTGGAACTACAGTGGGACAGATGAGGACATGTTAATAAAATCACAGGATGCGTGACAAACCCATGACCTTTAGCGAACTCTGAACTAATAATGGTTGCAGCAGCTGCTCAGAGTCAGTAAAAGATCTGCTCACAAAATTCAAGCTAAAAACTCATCGGATTTTTCTCGGATTCCAACCCCAACACTGGACTGCTGTGATTTTTAGAGTTTACAATTTTTTGTGCATTCGCGGAATTTTAAACGGACAACAAAAAGTTCGAGACAATCCGAAACAGATCAACTGTATTACTTACTGGATGCCAGAATAAGTGTTGAGAACAGGTTACCGCACTTATTTTCCTTGCTGTTTGCCAATGCCCACCTAGATTTCCTTTGGAATGATTTCACTCAAAAAGAAGTGGGAGATTAGAAGAGAATAAACTCCAACACACACAGAGAAAGAGAGAGAGAGAAACATAAATACAAGACAGACACAGAGAGAGACACATAAATACAAGACAGACAGAGAGAGAGAGACATAAATGCAACACAGACTCAGGGAGAGAGACATAAACACAAGACAGACAGAGACAGAGAGAGACATAAATACAAGACAGACACAGAGAGAGAGACATAAACACAAGACAGACAGAGAGAGAGAGAGACATAAATACAAGACAGACAGAGAGAGAGAGATAAATACAAGACAGACAGAGAGAGAGAGACATAAATACAAGACAGACACAGAGAGAGACAGAGACATAAATACAAGACAGACAGACAGAGAGAGACAGAAATACAAGACAGACAGAGAGAGAGAGACATAAATACGACACAGACACAGTGCAGTTGATGCCTTCTGCACTTGTTGGGCACCACAGGGGTTGGGGTGCATTATCGACCGTAATAATCACATCATAGTTTGAGGTTTTTTTAAGTTTCCTTTGTACTTTGATTTTTTTCGGGCTTTTCCTTCTCCTTTTTGGGAGCTGCCCCTTTTATGTTAAAAAGTAAAAAAAAAGAGAGAGACATAACTACAATTCAGAGAGAGAGACACAATTACAACACAGACACAGAGAGACACAATTACAACTCAGACTCAGAGAGAGAGACACACAGTTACAACACAGACAGAGAGAGAGACACAGTTACAACACAGACACAGAGATAGACATAAATACAACACAGACACAGAGAGATATGAAATATTCAGTCTATGTTCAGGGTTTTGAGTTTTAAACAAAAAGGAAAGGATGTGATTTGCACATAGATTTGAAATAACAACAGCTGGTTTATTGAGGAGCTGTTGCTGTACAGAGAACAAATGGAAACTAAGCCAGGAGCCTGTGACATCACCATCAAATCATGTGACTGGTTCTTAAAGCAATCATGCAACCACTTAAATACATAACATCCCTCCCTCTTTATTTTTATCGTCATGATAACAACTTCCTACAATGTTATACTTAGGATCAATAATTCTCTAGACACAGTCCTATGCATCATTAATCATTGTACGCAATCAGTAAGGAGGTCAATCAGGAGGATGTCTATTCCTGTTTGGTTGAATATGTCATTCTAGAATTTGACTGTCCTTGAACCTGGAAGTATGATTTGGAACCTCAGTAGACACTTCTCCTGGGATTAATTATACACCATTCTCATATCATACAGTAGAATAGACACAATCAGGCAACTCAGGTTCAACCAACTCTTCTGTAGCAGTTTTCACAACATGAGGGAGTAAAGAATTTGTTACTTCTGGAGATCATTCTGAGAAATCATTTTGAGATGATAACAATTGGTCAGCAGGGTGTCTCCCAATTAGTTAATTGTCAGTTTGAACCACGTAGGAAATTGGATCTCTTTATGCTGAAATTCTGGCTGGTCTTTTGGGATAATTACACGCTAACACTCGATCTCCTTGTTGAAACAAATATTGTTTTATCCTCTTTTCTTGCCTCGTAATTTGAGATTGTTTTTGACATTCTAACCTCTCTGGAGTTTGTGGGGGGTAATAACAAATCAAACATGGTTCAATTTTCCCTTCAATGCAGGCGAACATTGTGTAATCGCATGAGTAATGTTTCTATAAGATACCAAAAAGCTATTCACTTTTTGAATAAGTGATAATGAACCTTGCTGTCTTTTAAAGAATGTTTCAATGATTGTTCGAATCTTTCAGCTAATCCATTGGACGATGGATTATATATACTGGTTTTATATGCTGAATACCATTTACTTTGCGATAGTCCTCAAACTCTTGTGAAGTAAACTGTGAATTATATCGTTAACAATTTGTTCCAGTTTGCCAGATCTTGCAAACGTTTTGTCAGGTTTTTCAATAGTTTGTTCAGATGTAGTGGATCTCATGATGACACTTTGAGTGTGCATTGATTATGACAATAAACATGTAACCCTCAAACAGACCAGTAAAATCTATATGCCACTGTTACCATGGCATTTTATGCCACTCCCAACGGTGTAAAGGAGATAACGGTGCTGTATTTCTCATTCATGCACAGGATTGATGCTCTCCCAGTTTTTCTTTGTTCTGAGCATCCAGACCCGGCCACCAAAAATAACTACGTGCCAACTCCTTCATCCAGACTGTACCAGAATGCCTTTCATGTAGCTGTGCAAGAACTCTTCCATGTAGCCTAGGAGGAATGATCATTCAGATTTCTCAGAACAGACGTGCAGCTTGGATGGTCAACTCAAGCTTTCTTGCTAGATATGGTTTTAATCAAGATGCGTCTGATGCTTTTCAGTTATTGCTCCTTTCAATACCACATCCACCACCTTCCCCATCATTGGATCATTTCTGGTATGCCTCTGAATTTGAGAAGCTGTCACAAGCAAATACTGACAAATAATGGGGAATATTAGTAAAACTAGTTGATGGTATCTGCTCAATAGGTAAAAGTAAGCATCATAATGTAACAGCTTGAGATCCTGATTGACAATACTTCATATAAGAGAGTGTGCAGATACGCTTGGCTGTTGAAGTGGAAATTTTTCCAGCTTCTTGACTGTGGTAGAGAGACTCAACAAAATTTGTTGCAATAAAACAACTTATCTTTATTTCCAAAAGACTGTATGCAGTATTGGCAAAAACTTGAGTTCAGAAACCGTCATTACGACTTGCTAATTCTGCTCTCAAGTCCGTGCTTACATAAAGAATCAATTCAATAGTTATACCCTTTTCTTATCAGTTTACATGACTTCAGGAATTCGATTAGTAATACAAACAGTAACAACATCATTAATTGTGTTATAACCTGGTGACCTCCTAAAAATCTGCCTCATCATTCATACTTTTATCTTGTCCTTTTGATAGAACAGAAGAAGGCCAATGATTCGTCATTTCTGACTTATCTTGTCTTACTCATACATCACTAGGTCATGTGGAATCAGCCTTATCAGATCTTGACGTTGCCGGTCTTATTCATGTCTTAAGTTATGCGGAGTCAGCGTTCCTTATTTTGTACCAAATACTTGACCATTTTTCCCATCATGCCACTACTTCATTCATACAACTTCACATTCCCTCCTTTTGTCATATCATGGCAACTAATTAAACAGGTATGTCCATGACTCAATTAAAAATGCATTTACACAAGCAACCAAGCAATCCTATCCCCTGGAGCTGTAGCATGCAGGCCTTAAAAGATCCAATCAAATAATCCATGACTCAGCCATCCCAACCAACCCAGTGAATCATAATCACGAAAGTCACGACCAATCTTTTGAATTTGAGCAGCCCGATTCTTAATATGTTCAGCCAGGTGATATTTTCAGAGGCATCTGGGATACAAATACAGCATTCCTGACCTACAATGATGCACGTTCCTCCCTGCAAGGCTAACAGATAATCCAGAGCCAGTCGATTTTGTAATGCCATGGTCTGGAATGCCACCAGCTCAGCCGAGACCTCGGCCAATGCCTGACCAGTTGTCCTGGCTTCTGCCGCTGTTATGTTTGCCAGTTTTTCCATTATAGACTGTAAAATCATCAGCCAATGTCATTTAGGGTGTTGGGGATGTATGTGGCCACGTGCTATTGGAGGTTACATTCCATACTTTGGACCAATCAAGAACAAACATACCCTTGGTAGATAGATTTGCTACTGGTCCTTGCCACTCAGCTGTAAGGTTGCATCTACTTTGCCTCATCAACTTTCCTTTCCCTGATTTACTAAAACATAGGGAACCTCGCACATCATTCGAGGGGATAATAAGGGAGGGTGGAAGCAAGGCATGATTATAAGCAGGCTGGTACAAAGCTGAAAATGTACTCTTTTCATAGCCAGCCGATTCCCATTTGATCATATCTCCCCTGATCCCTGTTTGATTTTGACGTAAAATCCATTCCACGGTCTCTGCTAAATGGAATGGAAGAGATTGGAGAGGTATTCCTTCCCTCGAATGGGCGGGGATGCAGGTACAAACCCAGCACTTACATACATTTTTTCCTTCAGCATAAATATTTGACTTATGTAAATAAGTATTAGCATGTAGTCTTTGGGTAGCTTTTTTTTTACGACAATGTGTCCATTAAGTCCAAATAGTCCACAAAACCCAAAAAATATAATGAAGATCTTCATCTTTTATTCGTATCTGGGTTGGATATAATCTTCTTACAATCGGATGAATGTATCCAACTTGAACGTCCTTCAAGCTTTACAGAAGTCAGTGTGGTCAGTAGTAGTTGAAAAGGTCCGCTCCAGCATTGTCCTAGTTTCTTTCTATTCCAGATCTTCACCAATACATAATCTCCTGGTTCAACCACTGGATGTCGAGAGGTGGCTGTCCCTGCTGTCACTGGGAGATGTGCCTCTTTTATCTGTGAATGGAGAAACTTCAGAGAAAGTGTTAATTGCTTCAAATAATTCTGCATCTGTTTCCCCATCACATGGAGGTCTACTCCCTCCAGGGGTTTTCCATGGACATCCCAGGGAGTCCTCACTGGCCGACCATAGACTATCTCTGCAGTTGACAGTCTGGTCTGCGAATGGGGAGTCACCCGCATGTGAAATAGTGTCAAGGCACCTTTAACCACTTTAACCAGTTTTTACAGTCAATTTAAATAATATTTCTTTTAAAGTCCTGTTGGCCCTTTCTACAATTCCTGCTGCCTGCGGGTGATACGCACAGTGCAGTTGTTGTTTAATTACGAGTGCTTCGCACAATTCAGTATTGATCCGAGCCACAAAATGTGGCCCATTATCTGAGCTCACCATTTTGGGTACCCCAAAATGAGGAATAACTTCTGTCAACAATCATTTCATCACCGTATGTGCAGTACAATTCCCGGTGGGGAAGGCTTCAATCCAACTACTAAACACATCAATTATTACTAAACAATATTTATAGCAATGTACTTTTGATAATTCAATAAAATCAAGCTGTATACAGGCAAAAGGGCCATCTGGCAGGGGAATGGTTCCAGGAGGGCATTTAATACCTCTACCCTCATTATTTCTCATGCAAACGAGGCATCGATCCAGCCATGTTTGCGCTGCTGTATTCAAATCTGGGTGCCTCCTAGCCTTTAGAAGTAGCTGTACCATTCCCTCCTTGCCAAGATGGGTACAAGAATGCACATAGTCAATAAGTACTGACAATAAAGAATTCAGAATACAAACTTGACCAACTGGAGTAAGCCAGAGGTCCCCTGCCAAGGAATTTGAACAGCCCATTGACTTCCATAGTGTGCGCTCAGAATCAGAGGCGTCCCTCTGTAAATGTTGAACCTCAGTTATCTCTGGCATGTCCTTCGTCTCTAATGCAGGTACCCGATTTAGAGCCTGATTACCCCCAGTGGGAACTATCTCAGAGGCTGATACAGCTGCCGCCTTGGCACAGGCATTCCCTAATTGCACAGGAGTGTCCCCCTTCATACGCGCAACGCATTTAATAACAGCCAATTGACGAGAAAGCTGAACAGCATTGAGGAGATTTTTAACCCAAAAAAAGGAAGGGTCTAAGGGTCAACTCCTCCTCTCCCTCTGTATTGCCTGAATAGCAAAACAGCGGCGTGCCAGGGCAACTGGGAGGATCCTCCTGTTGTTTAATCTGGTGGGCTAGCCCAACCTGCCTATCACCCGCTGCTTTCTTAACCTTACTCCGGCGTTTCATCTCATGATGCTTCCTATCCCAAAGCTCACGCTCCAATTTCAAAGTTACCCGACCCTTTGATTTCCTGTACACACATTCATCAATCCCGCTCCTGCGTGCGTTATCCTTCCAACTCATTAATAACGATTATTCGTGGCACTTATTCGACTCATTTTTCCATTTTGAAATTAAAGTTTTCCAAATAGCTTTTTCTGCTGCAGTACAATTTTCCAAGTTCCATGTGCGTTCTACTGGCCAGATATCTTTACCCAATTTACTATTCAAAGCAGCAGATAATCGACGTAAATAATGTTCCTGATCAGGACACTCAGAACACATAAAAAAAAGGAGAGTTGCCCCCAGTTTTGTCTAAAATCTGTCCCATAATGTCAGTACACCGTGCCCCTGGCAAAAACGGACTGTGTAGAATATTGTCAGGTTTCTGTCTCTCTCTGAGCTCTTGTGGAGATTATTGTCAGATTTCTATCTCTGAGCTCTGTGGAGATTATTGTCAGATTTCTATCTCTGAGCTCTGTGGAGATTATTGTCAGATTTCTATCTCTGAGCTCTGTGGAGATTATTGTCAGAGTTCTGTCTCTGAGCTCTGTGGAGATTATTGTCAGAGTTCTGTCTCTGAGCTCTGTGGAGATTATTGTCAGATTTCTATCTCTGAGCTCTGTGGAGATTATTGTCAGAGTTCTGTCTCTGAGCTCTGTGGAGATTATTGTCAGATTTCTATCTCTGAGCTCTGTGGAGATTATTGTCAGATTTCTCTCTCTGAGCTCTGTAGAGATTATTGTCAGAGTTCTGTCTCTAAACTCTGTGGAGATTACTGAAGGTGTCCTGGACTTCGTTCTGTGTTTTTTGGCTGAATTGTAAGTTTGTCTCTCCGCCCATTCTGGCTGGAGTTTGAGCTGGAAGGTTCCTTCCCTGGTTGAGTTGTGTGTTGGAGTGTGCGGATAGTTTTGGGGAGGTTATTGTTGGAGTTTTGAGTATATTTTGCGGGGAGGATGTGGGCAGTGTGCGGTTTGCTGGCCGCACTGGGCTTGGGTTTGGGTGCGTTGCTGCAGCGGTTCTGCTTCCCGCTCCTCTGGTTGGACCTGAGGAATTTTTGCCAAACTCTGCGCTTGGCTGCCCGAGTTCACTCTTACAGCAGAACGAATCCACCCCTCACCCTCACCGACCTCTTCCTGCAGCAAGTGGCCAGAACCCCGGACAAGACCTTCCTGATCTTCCAGGGCCGCAGCTTCAGCTACCGGGCTGCGGACAGGCTCAGTAACCAGGCGGCCCGGGCACTGCAGGCGGCCGGCGGTCTGAAGGAGGGCGATTGTGTCGCTCTTTACATGGACAACCAGCCGCTCTTCCTGTGGCTGTGGCTGGGACTGGCCAAGCTGGGCTGCGCCGCTGCTTTCCTCAACTACAACATTCGCGGGAAGTCGCTGCTGCACAGCTTACACCAGGTCGGTGCCCGCATCCTGATCAGCGCCTCAGGTGAGAGCCCAGAGACCCCCCCCCCCCCCCCCCGCCACCGCCAGAGGACTCCCCCCCTCCCCAACCCGGCCAGAGAACATAAGAAATAGGAGCAGGAGTAGACCACCCAGCCCTTCGAGCCTGCCCCGCCATTCAATAAGATCATGGCTGATCTGTCCTGTCTCAGTTCCACTTTCCGGCCCTCTCCCCATAACCCTTAATCCCCTCTCTTATCAAAAACCCATCAACCCGCGTCTTAAATATATTTAGCGAGGCAGCCTCCACCACTTCAACGGGCAGAGAATTCCAGAGATTCACCACCCTTTGAGTGAAGAAGTTCCTCTTCAACTCTGTTCTAAACTGCCCCCCTTTTATCTTGAGGCTGTGCCCCCTAGTCCTACTGTCCTTTCTGAGCGGGAAGAGTCTCTCCACCTCTATCCTATCCATCCCATTCATCACCTTATACGTCTCAATGAGATCTCCCCTCATTCTTCTAAACTCTAACGAGTACAAGCCTAGTTTATTCAGCCTCTCCTCATAGCTCAACCCCCTCAACTCCGGAATCAGCCTAGTAAACCTCCTCTGAACTCCCTCCAAGGTCAAAATATCCTTGCGTAAGTACGGCGACCAAAACCGCACACAGTACTCCAGCTGCGGCCTCACCAATGCCCTATACAGCTGCAGCAAGACCTCCCTACTTTTATATTCAATCCCCCTCGCTATGAAGGCCAGCATCCCATTTGCCTTCCTGACCACCTGCTGCACCTGCAGGCTGGGTTTTTGCGACTCATGCACAAGGACCCCGAGGTCCCTCTGCACCGTTGCATGCTGCAGTTTTTCACCATGTAAGTAATAGTCCTTCCTACCATTATTCCTACCAAAGTGGACAACTTCATATTTGCCAACATTAAATTCCATTTGCCAGTTCCTGGCCCATTTGCCCAGCCTATCTAGATCCTTCTGCAGACTCTCCACACCCTCTGCACAATTTGCCATTCCACCAATCTTGGTGTCATCAGCAAACTTCAACACCATACACTCGGTTCCCTCCTCCAGATCATCTATATAAATGGTAAATAGCTGAGGCCCCAGCACCGACCCCTGGGGCACTCCACTAGTCACCAGCCGCCAATCCGAATAGCACCCATTGACCCCCACTCTCTGCCTCCTATTTGACAACCAATCCTCTATCCAAGTTAACACCCTACCCCCAACTCCAGGCCCCCTGACCTTCTGTAATAACCTCTTGTGCGGCACCTTGTCAAACGCCTTCTGAAAATCAAGAAACACCACATCCACCGGCTCTCCTCTATCCACCGCCCTAGACACATCCTCATAGAACTCCAATAAGTTCGTCAGACACGACTTCCCCTTAACGAAACCGTGCTGCGTCTGCTCTATCAAACAATTCTCCTCAAGATGCCTCGCTATTTTCTCCTTGATGACGGATTCTAACATTTTACCTACAACAGACGTTAAACTAACCAGCCTATAATTCCCCGCCTTTTGCCTGCCACCCTTCTTAAACAACAGCGTAACATTAGCCCTTTTCCAATCTTCCATCACTTCCCTGGAATCCAGCGACGTTTGGAAAATAATCACCAAGGCATCCACTATCACCTCCGCCATTTCTTTCAGAACCCTTGGATGCATTCCATCCGGTCCTGGGGACTTGTCCACAATCTGTCCCTTCAGTCTGTCAAGCACTGCCTCTCTAGTAACAATAATGTCATTTAGGCCCTCCACTCCTACCATCTTTCCATCGCTAACACCCAGCAAATTATTCACGTCCTCCTCCGTGAAGACCGAAACAAAAAAGTTATTCAAGGCCTCAGCCATTTCCCCATCCCCTACCACAAAGTCCCCCCTCTCATCCTCTAAGGGTCCAACGTTCACCCGAGTCAGCCTCTTCCTTTTTATATATTTATAAAAACTCTTACTATCCTTTTTTATATTAAGCACTGGCCCATCTTCATAGTTTATCCTACTCTTCTTTATCAACTTCTTTGTCATTCTTTGTTGACATTTAAACCTCTCCCAATCCTCTTCTCGCCCACTACTCTTAGCTACTCTAAATGCATCCGCTTTTAATTTAACACTTTCCTTTACCTCCTTCGTTATCCACAGCTGATTATCTCTCCTCCTATGATCCTTTTTAACCGTCGGAATAAATTTCTGCTGAGCACCAAGAAAGATCTCCTTAAAGATCCTCCACTGTTCCTCAGCAGACCTACCTTCCAACGCGCTCCCCCAATCAACATTCGCCAATTCCTCTCTCATCCTACTGTACTCCCCTCTGTTCAAACAAAGGACACACGTCCGGGAACCCACTTTCTCCTCCTCCATCTGCACCAGAAACTCCACCATACAATGATCACTCTTCCCAAGAGGATCCTTCACCACAAGGTCCCTAATTCTACCCGCCTCATTACATAACACCAGATCCAAGATGGCTCGCTCCCTCGTCAGCTCCAACACACACTGTTCAAGGAAACTATCCCGACAGCATTCCAAGAACTCTTCCTCAAGCCCACCGCGTCCAACATGGGTCGACCAATCAATATGCAGATTGAAATCCCCCATAATTATCGCAGAGGACTCCCCCCCAGCCCGCCAGAGGACTCCCCCCCAATCCCTGGCCAGAGGACTCCCCCACCCCCACCTGCCAGAGGACTCCCCCGAAAAAGGACTCCGCCCCCCCCCCCCCCCCCCTCCAGCCAGAGGACTCCCCCCCCACCACCAGGGGACTCCTCCTTGACACCCGGAGACCGCCCCACGCCCCGAGGGTCCACCCTCCCAGACCGACCCCCCCCCTTCCCGGACAGACCCCCCCCTTCCCAGACACACACCCTGCCTCCCGGATAGACCCTCTCCCCTCCCCTCCCCTCCCACACCCTCCCCTCTCCTCCCCTCCCCTCCTATACCCTCCCCTCCCCTCCCTTCCCCTCCCCTCCCCTCCCATACCCTCCCATACCCTCCCCTCCCCTCCCATCCCCTCCCCTCCCCTCCCCTCCCATACTCTCCCCTCCCATACCATCCCCTCCCCTCCCCTCCCATACCATCCCCTCCCCTCCCCTCCCATACCATTCCCTCCCCTCCCCTCCCCTCCCATACCCTCCCCTCTCCTCCCCTCCCCTCCCATACCCTCCCCTCCCATACCATCCCCTCCCCTCCCCTCCCATACCATCCCCTCCCCCTCCCATACCATCCCATCCCCTCCCCTCCCCTACCCTCCCCTCCCCTCCCCTACCCTCCCCTCCCCTCCCATACCCTCCCCTCCCCTCCCCTCCCATACCCTCCCCTCCCCTCCCCTCCCATACCCCCCCTCCCCTGCCATACCCTCCCCTCCCCTGCCATACCCTCCCCTCCCCTCCCGTACCCTCCCCTCCCCTCCCCTCCCCTCCCATACCCTCCCCTGCCATACCCTCCCCTCCCCTCCCATACCCTCCCCTCCCCTCCCCTCCCCTCCATACCCCCCTCCCCACCCCTCCCATACCCTCCCCTCCCCTCCCATACCCTCCCCTCCATACCCCCTCCCCACCCCTCCCATACCCTCCCCTCCCCTCCCATATCCTCCCCTCCCATACCCTCCCCTCCCATACCCTCCCCTCCATACCCCCTCCCCACCCCTCCATACCCTCCCCTCCCATCCCCTCCCCTCCCATACCCTCCCCCTACCCTCCCCTCCCCTCACACACCCCTCCCCTCCCAAACCCTCCCCTCCCCTCCCCTCCCATACCCTCCCCTCCCCTCACACACCACTCCCCTCCCCTCCCATACCCTCCCCTCCCCTCCCATACCCTCCCCTCCCATACCCTCCCTTCCCCTCCCCTCCCATACCCTCCCCTCTACTCCCCTCCCATACCCTCCCCTCCATACCCTCCCCTCCCCTCCCATACCTTCCCCTCCATACCCTCCCCTCCCCTCCCCTCCCATACCCTCCCCTCCATACCCTCCCCTCCCCTCCCATACCCTCCCCTCCCTTCCCCTCCCATACCCTCCCCTCCATACCCTCCCCTCCCCTCCCCTCCCATACCCTCCCCTCCCCTCCCCTCCCATACCCTCCCCTCCATACCCTCCCCTCCCCTCCCCTCCATACCCTCCCCCCTCCCCTCCCATACCCTCCCCTCCATACCCTCCCCTCCCCTCCCCACCCCTCCCATACCCTCCCCTCCCCTCCCATACCCTCCCCTCCATACCCCCCTCCCCACCCCTCCCATACCCTCCCCTCCCGTCCCCTCCCCTCCCATACCCTCCCCTCCCCTCACACACCCCTCCCCTCCCCTCCCCTCCCATACCCTCCCCTCCCCTCGCACACCACTCCCCTCCCCTCCCATACCCTCACCTCCCCTCCCATACCCTCCCCTCCCATACCATCCCCTCCCCTCCCCTCCCATACCCTCCCCTCCCCTCCCATACCCTCCCCTCCCCTCCCCTCCCCTCCCATACCCTCCCCTCCATACCCTCCCCTCCCCTCCCCTCCCATACCCTCCCCTCCATACCCTCCCCTCCCCACCCCTCCCATGCCCTCCCCTCCCCTCCCATACCCTCCCCTCCCATACCATCCCCTCCCCTCCCCTCCCATACCCTCCCCTCCCCTCCCATCCCCTCCCATACCCTCCCCTCCCATACCCTCCCCTCCATACCCCCCTCCCCACCCCTCCCATACCCTCCCCTCCCGTCCCCTCCCCTCCCATACCCTCCCCTCCCCTCACACGCCACTCCCCTCCCATACCCTCCCCTCCCATACCATCCCCTCCCCTCCCCTCCCCTCCCCTCCCCACCCCTCCCATACCCTCCCCTCCCCTCCCATACCCTCCCCTCCCCTCCCCTCCATACCCCCCTCCCCACCCCTCCCATACCCTCCCCTCCCGTCCCCTCCCCTCCCATACCCTCCCCTCCCCTCACACACCCCTCCCCTCCCCTCCCCTCCCATACCCTCCCCTCCCCTCGCACACCACTCCCCTCCCCTCCCATACCCTCCCCTCCCCTCCCATACCCTCCCCTCCCATACCATACCCTCCCCTCCCCTCCCCTCCCATACCCTCCCCTCCATACCCTCCCCTCCCCTCCCCTCCCATACCCTCCCCTCCATACCCTCC